>NC_085000.1:25046779-25049279 GCF_963854185.1 Sardina pilchardus | reverse complement strand
GATGTGTCGTCGTAGCAACATCGTTACTTTGTAACTCCCATCATTAACATTGATAGCTGTTTGCTGGGTAACACCCCCCCCCCCTCCCAACACCACCCCCAAGCGAACCGCACCCTCCTCACCCCTCCCCACCCCACCTCACCTCACCCCACGCCGTGTCACAGTGTAATTACAGGCGGACGGACAGGCGGCCAGGGACAGACAGATACGGAACGCTAATGAGCGGCTCTATGGGCTAATTATGTGACAGGGCTGGCAGCTGGACCAGAGAGAGAGTGGCACCGAGGGGAGGGGACGATAGGGGGGGGGCAGTAGTGGGGGCAGGGGTGCACCGGAGGAGGAGAGGGTGGGGGGGGGGTCGAGAGAGAGAGGCGCTCTTTTGTCCCACTGCAGCAGCAGCATCCTCCAAGAATAGAGGAGAGGAGGCGGCTTTTATCCCTACAACTCGGCACACACACACACACAAACACACAATCACACAAACACAAATACACAAACACAAACACACACACAGTCTTCATTGCTACAATCTCTGTTAATGCTGCCATGCATCTTGTGTTCATGTTCGATTGGGACTGGGAAGTTTTTACATGTGGGCATGAGGGGGGAAGCCTGTCTATGGGGCATTTCTGCATACAGTTCATGGTGTGGGACATGCATATGGAAAATATCTGTACAAGTGAGACAGTATAATATATATATATAGATATATAATATATATATTATATATATAACATGTGTGGATGGGTGGCTGATGGGGTCTGCCATGCACCCGCAACGACTGAGCCTTTGTGTCTGAACGTCCCATGAGTATGGCTGCACCAGGGTGTACTACACATGTACATCAGTGTGTGTGTGTGTGTGTGTGTGTGTGAGTGTGGTGTCGGGGGTTGTGTATCTGGAGCAGAGCTCCCACTCTCACACACACGGGGGGAGGCCCTGCAGCCAGTTAAAAATGGTGTTAATTTCTCCTCCTATGGGAGAATGGAACTGTCTCTCCATGGCAACAGAGGGTGCCGAGGGGAGGAAAAACAGAGCAGTACCATCAGCGACCCTCTCTCTCTTTCTCTCATTCTCTCTCCCCCCTCTTTCTCTCTCTCTTTCTCTTTCTCATTCTCTCTCCCCTCTCTTTCTCTCTCTCTCTCTTTCCCTCTCCCCTCTTTCTCTCTCTCTCTCTCTGGTGCACACACAAACACACAAATGCACACACACACAAACACACAGTTGTGGACATACATACATGCAGGCAATGTGATCACTCACAGGTTTAAAGGATTATTTGCTAAACAAAAGAATACCAGAACAGTGAGTACCGGAGTGGTTGAATGCTGAAAATACGTGTATGTTCCTTTCATTTTCATACACACACACACACACAAACGCGTATGCACGCACGCACACACACACACACACACACACACACACACAGACACACACAGACGCACACGCATGCACACACACACACAAAGGGTCCAACTTGGCTCCATCCACACTCATTAACAGTCTTTAAATGGGATGACTTGGAGGCTGAAATGGCAGGGGAAGGGGAATCTCAAATACAGTACACCAGCCAGCATCAAAGCACCTCCACTCTCTCATATCCTACTCAAGAAGGAGGCCTCTCACTTACAAGAGACCAGGATGAAGTGGGTCAATCAGGACCTGTATGTGTGTGTGTGTGTGTGTGTGTGTGTGTGTGTGTGTGTGTGTGTGTGTGTGTGTGTGTGTGTGTGTGTGTGTGTGTGTGAGTGTGTGTGTGTGTGTGTGTGTGTGTGTGTGTGTGTGTGTGTGTGTGTGTGTGTGCACGTGTATGAATGTGTTCACATATGCACCAGCCCAGTTCATTTTCCAGTCATTTAACAGCTACACAGGCCATTTTTTTTAACATTCAACACATGCGCTATTTGCAAGTCATTGCCACTTTCTCGAAACTAAAGTGGGCTCTGGCCTCATGTTCTGTTCCTTGTCCTATTTCACATAACTGTTGGGCTGTGCCATGTTCCAGCTGTCCCGTGCCTGTGTTACAAATGTGCCATGCAAAACTGTTAGCTCCTATGCAAATGACTCCAGAATGAAAGGGACCACTATCGTGCCTGCAGAGCCTATGGGGCAAAAAAAAACGAAAAAAAACATCTATAAGACAGCGCCCTGTTTGATACTGACTCTGTCACTATCTCTGTGAGCGTGTGTTTGCTAGCCCTCTGAAGATGTAGGGTAATTAATCAGTTAGCATAATGAGGTTCCTCCTCTGTTTAAAGGTTTCAGAGAGATGCTAATAAACGGAATTCAATTGTTAGCGATGTCAGTTTCATTCGTTCTGTGCTGTGACTGCCTCAACCTGTCTGAGTCACACCCTGATCAGGGTCCCGTGTTGTTACGCTGGTTTTGCATACACCCGCATTAAGCCAGTAGTTTTGCGCTTTTAACTGTGCAAAGTCCTAGGATGAGATGGATTAGGTGTCAGCAACATCCTACTGTAGAAACAACAGGAGGTACAAGC
>NC_085000.1:24973048-25046579 GCF_963854185.1 Sardina pilchardus | reverse complement strand
AGTGCATGCCTGTCTCCACATGTGTATGTGTGTGTTTGTGGAAGAGAGAGATATAAAGAGAGAAAGAGAGAGAAAATTTGTGACTGTGAGTGTAAGTGACTCCACAAGGCAACAAGCTCTCCGACTCTTGTCTGACATTCCTCACTGTCACTAAAAGTGTGTGCTATTATCAAACATCAAACACCCCAATTAATGAACAAGACCATGAAAAACAATCTACTACAGCATGTAAATCTACAGTGAGTGTGTGTGTGTGGGGGGGCAATTGTTTCTGAAATATGAAACAAACTCCAACTGAAAAGCGCAATCAGACAACCAGAAACAACTGGGTGTCACAACAACTCCGTGAACTTGTGGACTTCATGACATGACATGAAGCTCCCTTGGAACACTGTCATTCATGACAGCTGGATCCGACAAAGACAGCCCTTTAAAAAGACTCTCATCAGCTGATTCATTCTAGAATGCATTCCAGAATGCCGCCTTACACATCAAACCCTAGCATGAGGCTGCAACAGACAGTAATCCCCAGCGACCAGCAGAAGGAGAAGAAAAAAAAAGAGAAGAAAGATTGATGAGCTGAAAAACAAATTGAGGCTTTAAGGAGGTCTCAATGGTTCTTTAATAATGACGGTGGCTGACAACAGCGTGTGTAACAATTATCACAGCGTTTGCCCTCAACAAGATCAACAGTCAGCACCATGGAGAGAGGAGTGAGAGAGAGAGAGAGAGAGAGAGAGAGAGAGAGAGAGAGAGAGAAAGGCGCTGTTAACGCATGTTAAAGGATGACAGATTAAACATATGGAGCCAAAAAAAGGGGACAATAAAGGAGTAACAATTAGACTGTTAACATGACAGGGTGAGGGGGACAACATTAAAAAGGTGGGGGCTGTGGGGGTATTGGAACTAAGTTTTTATAAAGGCTGGCAATCTGTCTCCAGATCAATCAGCGTTGTTTTATGACAACAGAACAAAATATCCATCTTTGTCCTGATGTTAATTGAGCTACTTTAGGCCAAGGCTTGTCAATGGGTTGTGTGATGCTGTATGTAACTGTGCGTGTGAGTGTGTGAGTGTGTGTATGTGTTGGGTGGGGGGGAATGCAACAAGTGACTGACTCACAAAGCTGAAAAATAAACTTGTCCCAACATCACAATACCACAAACAAAAGGTTTATGATCTCTACAATTTAAGCTACCTGTATATTGATTATTGGGCCAATGTGCAAAAATACTTTAATGTTAACTTAAAGAATTCTTCCAGTATATTACGTAATAGCTAAATATTTTATAGTTAACCTTGTATACCTTTTCATTAAATCTCAGGATTGACTCTGAACTTCGGAAGTTTTCTGGGAGATACAAAACATTGCAAAATTCACACTAAATTTTGGGGCAGTAAATGCGCCTACACTTGATTTCCCCCATGTTCAAGGATATTTAGTGTTTTATTACCCAGGTCAGCTCATTCAAAGTGAATAAAAGGATTGAATATCAAGAAAACGTTTAATTTAAGTCACAGAAAGAATCACACATGCCAATATGTTTCAGAGGGGTATTATATGCTATTATATGCTATATTTTACCTCTGTAGCCTACAGGATATCCATAGTCCTCTGTCTGTAGCCTACTATACATACACAAAGAGCCAAGAAGTTTTTTGTTGAATTCATCACTCAAGTTTGTTTATTTAGCAGCTGAGTGGCTCCTGTCCCCTAAAAGACTGTAGGCTACCAACTGCCTGGGTGGCTGTAAGCTGTTGGCGTGACTCCCTGAGAGGATTATTTAAAATGGTGGCTCATTTTCTGGCACCCCACAACCATAGTGACACGTTGACACAGTGGTAGGAAGAGGAACTAAATAAGAGAAATTCAGTTGATCAAGTTTCTATCTGTCAAATAAAGAGTGGGCTTCGTTCATTCTATAGACTAGTTTATTCTGAGCCCATCCTCTAACCATCAACCACTATCCCAGGACAGCTACTGCAGCCTAACCTATATTCCTGTAAGGCCATGCCCAGGATGTGCCAGCCAACATAGTCTTATGTGCCGTGATATCCATGCATGATCTTTGTGCGTCAGTAATAACACATTATGGTGCATCACGCAGACGAAAGTGGCCTGAATGCTGAAAATAAAACATAATTTGTAAAGCATTTGAGTTAGGCCGTGTGAATCATATAAACCACTGCATGATGTGAAAAACATATTGGTCTCATATAAAATGGAGACTTAAGGCTATACTATAGGAACGGCTGGGTTACCAGAGCAACGAGTGCCAACAGTCCGCTCTGCCTTCATCCCGCGCAGGACAATGCAAGCGGTGGCAATACGTAATATCGGCACGCGCTGCCATAGTGAGTTCACTTTCCATTGTGTAGTGTTAAGATTTAGCGGACGTTGGACCACATTTAAACCTAAATCTCTGAAAGTACCCTCTAATACCAACGATTAACATTGAAATAGTAAAAAGGAGACCGCATCAGCGCTTGGCTGGAAGGAGGGCGGTGCGCGAGTCCTTTGAGGAGATTCTGCGGGAACATTCTCTGTCCCGTCACATTATTGGGAAGGCTAATTACATTATTAGGTCAGCTTTCTAAATATGGTTCTTATTAATCAATGAGTATCGTCCCTGGCATCCATCCTAAAAGCGCCCTCCCTTCTGTGCGCCAACAACGCACCCTGGCATCCCCAACAATTTGGGTAACCTACACCATAAGAGCGCGCAATCCCGCCCGGTCTTGTAGCGTCATGTTGGCTACAGTCTTTCTGTGTCATTTTAAGCATGTGGAGAAAACATTTGATCGTAAGCACATTCAATGGCCCGAGTATGAAGACCTAATCAAAACCTCATAGATCATGCCCTTCAGTTCGCAGGACAACGCCATGCCCAGTCGTTAGACTGTGCGGTAGCTTATGTCTTGACCAGGACACCATCATCACTACACAGGCAATGCTCCTGTGAGGCAGCAGCGTTGCTATGGCAGCTAGATCTCAGAGTAGGACTGTTCTGCTCGGTTGAAAAGGAGTGATGTGAGAGTCGGACAGAGTCCGGTAGTGTTTGAAGTGAAGAGGAAGTACATGTCAGAGGAGTTATAATAGCATGCGCTCTCCGGCCATTATTAAACGTGCGTTACGCGGACAAATAAATTGTATATGTGCTTTAGGGGGAACATGTATCACACACAAACACACTTACACGAACAGTCAGACAGCCAAGACAGCTAAAATACTTCACACGGTGTCCCAATAACGTTGAAGGAAAATACACGTTACCGTTGATTTGACAGGAACGTACAGGACGGGCTTCCCCGGTGCTCCTTTCTTGTTGTGCTCGCCCAGAATGTTGTTTCCGACCTGAAACCCTTTTGACTTCACCCAGAATTTGAATTTGGCATTGATGTGGCTATTATCAACGTAAACGCCCTCTGAGTCGTCGTTCTGCAAAAGAGTCTGCATAATTTTGTTGTATTTTCGGCGGGTGACCGTCTTTGTTTTACCCGAGTCACCGTAAGTCCGGAGACACCAGTCCTGAAATTCCCTGAACATCTCCGCCTCTAAAACGACGGGGCTTCGGCTCCTTTTCGTTAAATCCGTGCATGTCTTTTTAGTTGTCATAGCGTTTTCTCTATGGACCTTATCCCTTTGTTGTATAGCCTGATGGAAAAAATAGGCTATTTGAATGCCAGCAACTGAAATGGGAACAAACTCCCCCTCCTCTCCCCGTCCCGCTACGAGGATGATTGTTTCGAGACCTAGGTAGGCTTTCCACACGAACAAGCAGGAAAAGGCGTCTGGGCCGGATTCGGGCAGCCGCACACCTGTTTGCAGATTCGCCTACTGTCCCAAACCGCAACGGCAAATGTCACTCGCTCACATCATCCGCTGTGGAACTGAAAGAGGGGGCCGTCCTACGAAACGGGTATCTCCCACCTGTGCGTAAACGGTCTCTTGACTGAGGTCTAATATATGAATAAAACCCACAAGGCTACGTGGGATGTCAAACGACGTAGACAATGGATAGTTATTTTGGAGACTGACATTTATTTACGTCTTAGCAGTCTATGTGCCTTTTAACCGATGGCCCATTAATTCTCTACGGGATGCCACCGATCCCGATACGACCCATAGACTAATGATAGACTAATCCGCAGAAATAGACATATCAGAGTTTATGTGGTATGAATAACGTTTCTAACATGGTGACTAAATGTTACAGGATGGATAAAAAGCACTTGCAGTCACGCGCCAGCGGGGATCGTCCTCATTCTTTCCACCTGTTTGAATCGGACCGGCGCGTGCGCTGCCCAGTTCCGCTTTTACACATCAACACACACGATTCGACATAATCTTACTTTGTTAGATTTTTCTTTTAGCCCAGGCGAGACCCATACGACTCAATTTGAACGTCAAGCACCGTTACGCTTTTGTCGAAAGAGAACAGAACACATTTTGTTAGGGGACGTTTAAAATCAGGAAGTGTGCGCGATGGGCAAGATTTCAAAGCAAGCAAGTCAGCCACACACGGTTAGTACTGTAGAGAGGAGAGAGAAAATGTCCGATACGGACAGTTTGGGTTGAAATGCCTAATCATGACAAATAAATACGCACATCGTATCTAAAAGAAATAATTGTATGTATTTTACGTTGGAGATTCTATTTTCTATTTCTTGTTTTCTCCAGGGTCGTTTAACGTTTCACATACCATGGATTTTACAGCAATTCCTTTGCTGCATACTTGGATAAACATATGATACAATTATTGACCTGTGTATGATAGACTACAATATAGGCTAGTTGATGTTAACATTGTTACAACAAACTGAAGAGTTTATTGTCTGTCATGGGATCTCTTCTGTGGTCATTTTATTGTTTTCAGATAGCTGAAATAGGCTATAGTTCATGAGATGAGATTTCAACACATAGGCTATGCGATACCTTGAATTATCTTCAAGATGTAGCCAACAATGTGAAAGGGAACTTTCAAAAATGAATAGGAATGCTGTCTCTACTTTATCTTGAATTCTCAGCATAGCACACAGATCTTTTTCACTCTGCTCTAACAATCTTGAGTAGATCTACACTTCTAAATTCATCTGTTTATGTCTCATGCTGTTTCCACCAATGAGATGTCCTACACTGCAATATTGTGCTTTGACAATTCAAATAACCCTTACAGTTAAGCCCAAAATTATTAGCCCCCCTGAAATTTTGGAACATTACTCTAAAATTCTCCCTAAATTTTTCATCCCTGATCAAATTTTAAAAATCAAACATTCGCCAGTGTTATTATGTAGAATCTGGTGCATTTTGGAGTGTTAATATGTTATTAGGAATGCTTAATCTCAAATTGTGTGAAAAGTGGAGTGGTCAAAATTAATAGCCCCCATGTGATTTTTTTGCTTTTAAACACACACGACCAACCTGTCACCTTTCAAGCCACACCTTTGCAGTTAGTTAATGTCCAGACAACACCTGAACACCCAACCAGCATTGATTGTTTACCTAAAGACTTCAAGGAACAGGCCTACAGGCACTTGGAACACCTGTCTGAGAGGGGACTGCCTTTACAGGCATACTGAAGATAAAGGAAATCTGTCTGGACCTCAGAAAGAACATCATTGAGGCCTATAATATGGAGAAAGACTACACTGTAATCTCTAGATGCTTCACAGTCTGTAGAACAGCCGTGCAAGGCATCATTACAAAGTACAAAGAGTTCCAAGTTTGTGCATAACAAACCTAAGTGTGGATGAAAATGCTAAATATCTCAATCTAGAGAGAAAAATCATCAGGGATGTTAGCAAGCAACCCTGCACATCCGCCAAAATGATAGTTGCTGACCTTGAGACCTCTGGGGTTAAAGTCTTGAGGAAGACAGTAGCGAGGGATTTTTATTGTGGAGGCCTCCAAGGTCATCGGCTGAGAAAAAACCCATTACTCCAAAAGGGGTGCTTCAAAGTCAGACTGAACTTTGCCCATGCACATTTAAAAGCTAAAAATGAGTTTTGGAAAACTGTCCTTTGGTCTGATGACATTAAACTGGAGCTGTTTGGGCCCATGGATGTTGCCTATGTTTGGCGAAAAAAGGGAAGGCCTACAACCATAAAAATACAGTTCCCACAGTGAAGCATGGTGGTAGGAGGATCATGTTATGGGGCTGTGTTGCTGTCTCAGGCACAGGGAGCCTTGTTTGGGTGCATGGGATCATGAAAAAGAAAGATTATGTTGACCTTTTGAGGGATAACATCAAGACGCCTGCTCTTAGTCTAGGCTTAGGTCACCACCAGGTCTTTCAGCATGATAATAACCTAAAGCATAGTGAAAAGTGGTCTAAAACGCCCTAAAGGATACCAAAATCAAGGTGCTGGAATAGCCTACACAGAGACCAGACCTCAACCCCATTGAGAATCTGTGGCACGTGCTTAAAGCAAGAGTCCATACAAGAAAACCATGCAGTTTGGACGAGCTGGAGCTAAAGAGTGCTTAAGAGATATGTGCCAACCTAGTAAAAGACTATTCAAAGAAGTTGTTGTCAGTTGAAGCAAAGAAAGGCTATACTATTGACTATTAATGGTCTGGGGGCTAATAATTTTGAACATGTCAATTTTTGCTTTTCTTGTCACAAATCAGAGCATGAGTAAACAATGATCATCAAACTTTGTGGGCATACTGTTTTTGCGCTTCTGTAATCATATAAACTAGGCACATTTTTGGAAATGGTCATTTTCATGTATAAACAAAGGATTATGTCTGAATTCATAAGGGGGGCTAATAATTTTGGGCTTAACTGTATCTCCAACATTTCGACTATGGGAACTGTTCTTTCACTATAATCATCCCTTTGATTATCTTGTCAAGGACTCCGATCAGGCATGTTTGTGGAATGCAGGCCTCAACATCAGCCCCTGTATTGATTTACATGGTAACTCAGTGCCAAAACCTGAACCGTCGGGTATGGCTGTGTGTCTCTCATCCCTTACACAGATGCTCCAGGTTGTCAACATGTTTCTTCCTTACTCTGCTTGATTTTAGACTCTTTTTCAGCCTTTTCCTGACCATGAACTCGACATGTCCATCAGCGTTTAGTACATCTCTCTACCTCAGTGTCCTACATGCAGTACCTTCCTCTAGAATGACACTTTTATCACCTGCTTCACCTGCTATTTGTGTAGTATAGCCTACTATGGACCGAAACTGTTTACATTCATGGTGAGCTGTTGTAAGATGTTATGTCAGCTTTTGTGAATATCAGATAGTTAAAAGCCTTTTTCTGATATCTCTAACACGTTTAGTTTCTTCCTGTGTGTTTCTCTGTGTCAGAGTAAGGTGCTGATTGGCAGATGACAAACACATCTAATTACACACCCTCTGCTATTTGCCTTTGTTTGCCGCTTCTCTTTGTCTCGGGATGTTGCCACCTCATTTAGCTCCATCTCTATCCCCTTCCAGTCTCTGTTTCAAAATCAGTGCCCGCCAATACAGTAGCACAAATGAAATGAAAGAAAAAGATCATTGATTAGGTCGTGGCGTTCTTCTTATAGTCTGCACAAAGTTATTTTGACATTGAATTTCCTTTTTATATGCAGAAGAAGAATGTGTCTGTCTTCTCTTGGATATACTGTAAGTGGTTTGCACAAGAAATACAATCTACCATTGTAAGTTCAAGACTGATTGTAAGTGTTCCTGTGCAGTTCACTGCAGTGACCAATTCTTTTCTGCCCTATGAACTCTTTTTGTGAACAGAAATACTGTGGTGAATGTCCTATCCAAAAACTCAGGCTTAAAGAAAAAAAAACTTGTATTCATTTAAAAGTGAAAAGCAGGAACAGGTAAATAACTCAAGAGTACGTTTCTAAACTGTATGCAAAGCAAACATACAGAGAAATGCCTAATGGTCTGTCATTGTTGGCACTTTCACAGCTACGGAGCACATATAGGACTGCCATACTTGAGGAAGTATATTCCACCATGTATTAGCAGAAACAAAAACATGACTGGGGAACATGGACGTGGTACATCTGCACCAAAAAAAAAAAAAAAGTTTTACGTTTGTGTGCTGCAGTGATCTTTTTGTGCTATTACAGACTGTCCTTCTTCTAAGAAGCAGCAGACTGCCGCAGCAAAAGCGTGATAGAATAATCTTAGATGAAAATCATCTATTTCAAAATCAAATTGGTTTATTTCCTTTCCCTGTGTCAAAGGGAGGGTATTGTTTGGATGGATTGATATTCCTGAAAGGTTGAGAGAATTTTGATTCAGCCAGCTGACCCAAGGTTTCCTTTGTTCTTTGATTTGGGTAATACTTCTGATGCATACAAGACTTGAAGTGTGTAAGCAGGGGCACTGCGTTATAGTACAAGCCAATTTATTTCTTAAAATAACGTAAATGTGTATATTAGCTTGCTATCACGGTCAGGTTGTTACAGTCTTGACCCTTTCAGTAGTCTCCTGGCTTCTAAACCATAAAATTAGAAAGCTAATTTGACATCGGATTTTAAGATGGAATATTACCAAATTGGCAAAACTAAAAATGTAAACAAGTTGCTAATTTTCCTTATTTATTACCAGTGAACATTTTTGTTGACTGTTCTAAATATATTTTTTCTTTTATGTATTGATCCCACAATGATTGACACATCATTTCAATCGAGTCAGTTCAATTACAATGCACCTTGGTGTATGTATGTGTGTTTGTATAGTTGATAATGCAATATTTATGTGTGTGGGTATGCATTATGTGTGTGTGTGTGTGTGTGTGTGTGTGTGTGTGTGCGCGCGTGCATGGGTTTGTGTGTGTGTGTGTGTGAGGCTACGTGTATGGGACAGACAGTGTGTGTGTGTGTGTGTGTGTGTGTAAGTGTTTAATATTTGTGTGTGTGCGGGATATCTCCATGCATGTGTGCATTATCTGTGTGCATCTGTGTGTGATGTGTTGGTATGTGGCTCACTCCCTGTTCCCTGTGTGTTTCCCGTTCGCTGCGTGAACTGACTGCTCCGGGGCTCGGCTGAGGACCATGCTGGGACTGCCAGTGATGTCGGCTGCTGTTGCCATGACAGCAGTTCGCTCGGGCTGAGGCTGATGCTCGGGCTGCGATGAGGAAGAGCTGGTTGCCCCGGCGCTGTCCCACCCCACCCCCCATCCCCCCAACATGCACACACACACACACACACACACACACACACACACTTACACACACACTTACACACACACACACACACACATGCAACCCCCCCTGTCCTGACTCTGCCCACAGATCAGCGCCTCATCTGCTGCTGGAGGCTCCGGAATCTTCTCTGGCTCGCTCTCTCGCCCGCCCGTCCGTACGCTGCTCCTGTGTAAACTGTGGTGCAGTGTGTGCTCCAGAGCTCTCCCTGCCGCCGCTAATGTGTGTGATGGGTCATGTGGACCAAGGAGAAGGCAAACACTCATCTGCCATCCAACCCATTTTGGCCTTTGTGCTCAGATATACATTGATTTGGTTCGGTGTTGTCCACAAAAATGATGGGGTTAAACATCACCTAATCAGAACACCAAAGACTCTTGTCTTGTGTGTGTGTGTGTGTGTGTGTGTGTGTGTGTGTGTACCTTGGTCGTTAACATGTATGTACTGTAAATGTGCGTGGGTGGTGGAAGTGTGGGCCCACCCCGGTGTCAAACATGTTTGGGTGTTTCGTGTAGTTTCATCATATGGTCTCTATCCGATGTGATGCTGATTAGCTCGGCCCAGCCTGTGATTGGCCTGCGCCAGTGTACTGTGTTAGTGGATTAGCCTGCTTCAGCACCAGCCGACTGAGGGGGCTCCGCACGGAGCTTAACTCACTGGCTCCTCGCAATATCCCCAGGATACGACTCTGCCAGAGAGGGGATGCTTCGTTTTGTGTGTGTGTGTTTGTGTTTCCTGTTTTGTGTGTCATTGTGTGTATTTTCCTGCTCCTGACACAGACCTAATTTTGCTTGTGCGCAGTTCTACCTAACCACTGTGTCACAGTTGATTTTTTTTTTTTTTTTTTTTTTGCTGCCTGAGGCTCCTTGAGGCTGCTGCCTCTCTTACACACACAGAGAGGACCGGGGGAAGCGTACCTTCGTTGAGACGCTATTCATTTGAGAGTGAATGGGATGGGGATTAATGCTTGCACCAACGAGAGCCGTTTCTGGTGCATAGGCTCTTTCTCTGCCCCCCATTCCCACCCCCCCTCCGTCGTAATGCTGATACGCTGCTTCTATTGCGAGACCAGAGTGGGTGTAACCCAGGAGCCTGTGCTGCTGCAGCCCGCAGTCGTCCCCCCAAAAAAAACCCACCGTTAGCAGAGCGCTATCCTGGGCCGGCACTGGCCCACATCTTGTGCTGGTCAGGTCCAAATCCGCTCAGGTGCTGTGAGGAAGTGTCGCCTCAGTCAGCTACTGTCCTGCTGAGACGCTTTCACGCACACAAACACACACACACACACACATACACACACACACACACACACACACACACACACACACACACACACACACACACACACACACACACACACACACACACACACACACACACACACAGACATACATACATACATAAACACACACACACACACACACATCTTGTTTCCTTCTTTTCCCATTTTCCCCAATTCTCCATTTTTCTCCTTGTCGGGAGCTTTGTCCTTATTTGTGTATGTGTGTTTGTGCATGTGTATGAGTTCTGCGTGCCCCGAAAAATACAGCGGTAAAAATATCCAGACTGCCGAAAACAGTTATAAAGCCATTCAACCTCAACAAGAAGGCATGACCCTTGGCAAACATGTTTGTGTGTGGGAAAATTATGTTCATGCATGCATCCATTGTATGTGTGTTTGTTGGCATGCATGTGTGCATGTGTCTCTGTGTGTGTGTGTGTGTGTGTGTGTGTGTCCGTGTGTGTGTGTGTGTGCGTGTGTGTGTATATGTGTGAAAGTGTGTGTTTGTGTTTAGACAAATGGTTTTAGCAACGATAAATACCTGTCAGAAGCACACGCGCGCGTGCCGACACAAGCGCACACAAACAATAGCGGAGGGCCACCGCTGTGGCGCGGCTCAGCCTCCCTCCGTCCCGCTGAGGTGACTCAAAGCCTTTTGACAGCGCTGACCTTTGACTTCCAGGTTTGCGCCCCGCGGCCCCCGAGATCCGATGTGGCTCAGCTGCCGGGGCCGGGCGGAGGGGCGTGCCGGGGCCGCGCGGTCACACAGCCACCCCCTGAGCCATGCCTCGCTCCAGAGGAGAGGAGAGACGACACACACACCCCCACACACACACCGTCCCACTCCCCTTCCCCCTACTCAAATGAGCTGAAATGATGAGCTCCCTTTTACTCAGCATCTAAATGAAAACCCATCATTTGGGACAGTGGGGGAGAGGGAGGGGGCGCGGATGATGGAGGCTGGGTTGGGGTGGGTTGGGTTGGGTTGGGGTGGGCGGGGGGAAGGAGGGGGTGTGTGGCCATTAACTTCATCCCATCCCCCACAAAGCGCCCCCCGGGCTGCGTGTGCGGGAGGTCACATGACTAATCTTGACGCCGTGGCGGGCAAGTCACCGTATCCGTGGTGATTAGTGTCACATGGAGGATTCCAATTCGGCGTCCCGTACTCTCGTAGGAGGCAGCCACTGTGCCGCTGGTTTGCTGCGTGTGGTGTAGAGGACCGCGGTGCGCTGTAGTGCCACGCAGCCTCTGCTCCGTCTCACATGACGTCTGTGTGTGTGTGTGTGTGTGTGTGTGTGTGTGTGTGTGTGTTTGTGTGTGTGCGTGTGAGCAGTCCTGAGAGGCAGGTGTAAATAAAGGTGAACAAAACAGCCTCATCGTCCTCCCACGGTCTGTCTGCTCTAGAGCACGGGGCTGTTGTGAAATACGTGGAGTCGAGTATGCTCTCTCTCTCTGTCTCTCTTTCTCCCTCTTTCTCTGTCTCTCTCAGGCTGGGCACACTCTCTCTCTTTCTCTTCCCCCTCCCTTTCTCCCTCTCTCTCTATCTCTCTCTCTCTCTCTCAGGTCCTTTATTCTAGTAAGAGCACAGTGCTCACTTCTTCAGCTGTCAGCCACAGACACAAGGGGTGGGACGGGGTGTGGTGGAGGATAGAGGAGGTTGGGATACAGCAACCTCTCACCTCGGCCTCACTCGCCCCGCCAACACCAGCCTGCTGCACTGCACTGCGCCGCCCTGCCTCAGCTTTCACCTCCTCACCGAGGAACACGCAGGTGGGAGAGAGAGAGAGAGAGAGAGAGGAATGAGAGAGAAAGAGCGTTTAGTGAGGTACAAGGACAGGAGGAAGAAAGAGTGGAAGGACTGAGGACCATGGACAGGGGGAGGTGGTGAATGATAGAGAAGGACAAAGAGTGACAGTGAGTGAGTCAGAGAGGCTGTGTCTGAGAGAGAGGAGAGAGAGAGGGAGAGAGTGGGAGAGGAGGGGGGGTGAAAGAGAGAGAGGGAGAGAGAGAATCAGAGGGACAGGAAGAGAGATGTGCCTTGTGCACTTCTGTGAGCTGCAGGGTGAGCCACTGGCAGGACTGAGGGAAATAAATTGGGGGCAGAGGACGTGTGTCTCTCTCTCTCTCTCTCTGTGTGTGTGTGTGTGTGTGTGTGTGTGTGTGTGTGTGTGTGTGCTCTCACATAGATTCCAAATCAATGTTGACTTCCCATAGTGTATTTCCCTCCTCCATGATTGATGTGAAATGATCAATTGACTGCTGCCACCTGTAGGTGTGACCCCAGAACAGCGTGTAGTAATTGTTTGACTGTTGAACGGCTGGACTGTGAATGGCAAAAACTATCCGCGCCTTTTGTGTGACCTCTGATAGGAAAAACAGGATATTGTTGCAAACTGTGTTCATAAATTGTTTGGTTTTTTTTAAAAATAAATGACATATTTTATACAACAGGCTTATGTTGAGTTATGTTATTTACTCAACATGCATACCTTTTTATGAATTAAATGTATATTTGCTGTCATACAATCCATTTGATTTTAGCAGTGTACAGAGATGAATATGTTCTTTGGACATGAATAGAGAATTTATTTGCTCAGGCATGTCTTCTGAAGTTTTGCAGGGTTTTTTTATTATCAGTAATTTGCATTCTCAGCATACATTTTTCACAGTGTGGTAAAATCAAACAACGCTAAGCTATGTGCCAATTTTAACCCAATTTTGTATTTATTTCCTCCTTATAATTATCTGAACCCCCCACCCCTCTCTGTGGGCATACAAGTCCTGCTGGCAGGTGTTAAATGACTGCTTTGGGACAGAGGAGAGGAGGAGGGGCAGGGAGATTACACACCGGCACCCTCGTGGGACACCAGGGGCCAAGGATGCCGGGAGGTAAGGGGTGGGCCAAGAGGGGCCTGGGGGTCTCTGGGACACAGGAGAGGTAGTGGGGGTGGACATGGTGTGTGTATATGTGTGTGTATGTGTGTGTGGGGTGTGCGTGTGTGTGTGCGGGAGATGTCAGGACAGGCAAGCCAGGAGGCAGCCGGGAGACGACAGAATGGGCACGGTCACCATGGCAACGCAATCGGCCCAGGCAATTCGCGGCAACTGGTAACCAAGTAACAAGGAAACAACCAACCGAAAGGGGAGCACAGGCCGCTCCGTCTGGTTAATCATAAAGAAAGGGAGAGGAAGGCTTTGGGATAGAGAGACAACATAGTGGGGGAGAGAGGGATAGAGAGTTAATATACTGCAGAGAGAGGGTGGGAGGGTGATTGGTGGAGATGGGATTTGGTGGTATGTTTGGGATAGCCTTGAGCAGCCCATGGACACTTTGTGCTTCTTTTGTATTATTCTGTATGCATAATAGGTTTTACGCGATGAAATTGATGTGTTTGTGTATCAGTTTGTGTTGTGTTGTGTCGTGTGGGTGTCAGTTGGTTTGTGTGTGTGTTTATGTGTGCACATATTTGTGAGCAATTTGTGTCTGGCGTGTGTGTGTCTGTTTGAGTGTGTGCTTTTGTTTTGTCTGTCGGTACATGTGCTGTTCTTGTGTGTGTGTGTGTGTGTGTGTGTGTGTGTGTGTGTGTGTGTGTGTGTGTGTGTGTGTGTGTGTGTGTGTGTGTGTGTGTGTGTGTGTGTGTGTGTGTGTGTGTGTGTGCGTGTGTGTGTGCGTGTGTGTGTGCTCTCTCATCTGATGCGCCATCACAAACGTGACCCAGTTGTTCACTTGCGGGGAGTGCCATAGAGAACCCTGGGCTTGGTGCCATCTTGTTCTGTCAGCATCAGTTGGCCTGCTCAGTAAAAACAGCAGGCGTCCATATTCAGCATGGATCCAGCACAGCACCAGAACTGCTGTAAATTTAACTTAATCATACAGTCGGATCTACTTGCTAATATCTTTAAGTGACACTCACATCTTCAAAATCTTCTTCAAAATCTACTTGTCTGACAGAATTACTAACTTTTTACCAAACAAACTTGTCCGAGTGCATGTAAAGCAGCAAATCTACGAATGAAAAATTATTTTAGGAATACAGAGTGCCAATAGATGAAGTTTTAGCAGTTTTATCATATCCCATATCAACTGATATCCAAAAGAAAACAGATATATCAATATATTTTGATATTACTTTTAGAGAGATAGATAGAAACAAGAAAAATGTGTGTACAATTTGTAAAAAGGAAAAGTATCAACCCTATGGTATATGTGAATTAGGGAGAACAAAGAACATGATCGTGATGAAGAATGTGCAGCATTTGCCGTCACCTTGCAGGAATTTCCATAATGGGCTCAGTATAACTTGATCCCACACACATGTCCGTGGAGTGACATCGCTGATGAGGAACCATGGCGACCATGCTGCCTCCTCCAGCCTTCTCCTGAGAGGAGTTGATAACTGTAGTCGTGCGCAGCCAAACTACTTTACAGACAAATTAAGCAATAAACACCTACCAGCTCTGACAATTATCTCAGTCTATTTAAGTCTGTGTCACGGTGCCACTAATTAAAACTCGGTGGCATGTTTACACATCTCATCAGCTAACTCCTCATTCGATTTAAAAGTTCTTCTGCTAAGGTCGCTGGAAGTTGCTGAAAAAAAAATAGAGATATAAACAGTTGCCAAAATGAATCGTGCTTGTTTCTGAGAACAGAAAAGATGGCATTGAAATAGAGCCATGTTTAAGCTTTTATGTCAAAGGCCATTTTTTAGGGTGGAGAATTTAACAAAAGAAATTAAAAACTTGCTCTGTAATCCCCGAAGCTTTTCAATGAGGTTGTAGGTAGGCATACTGTATATTGCATAGCTATAGTACATCATAAATATCAAATATTTCAAAGTCCCAGTGTGCTCCTGAAAAGCACATTTTACTCTGTTACAATAATATTTCTGCTTGTTTGTAAAATACCCTTTCTTGTGTGTCTTTTTGAGCATTTGATCTCAACAGATTATACGCTGTGTAATTCACATCATTTTAAGATTAACATTGAAACCTGTAAGGAACTCCCCCAACAAAGCTGTTCTTCCTGCTATAAAAGGGTCCCAAGGTTGCACTCTTACAAGGTTGAACCTTTACAAGCGCTCTGACTTCCCTCAACAATAGGCTCTTAATAGACTACCAAGAATCCTCTACCAAAGAGTTCTCTGAGAAGACATGTTCAAGTGGCTATACATTGTTAACAGTTTTACATGAGGATTTTTTATATACACCCATCAACCCCATTTGAGAACATCCTAGTAGCTGAACAGTGTTATGCCAAAGGCAACTGTGTGCATTGTTCCTCTTACTTTCAATTCCATTTGGGTTCTCTGTGTTAATCACACTCATGCCATGCTTTTAGCTTGTAAATTAGTCACAATAAACCTGAATTTAAAACAGGGTGGATACAATACAAGCCACTGGCTAGGTGTCGTTGGGTTGTCAAAGCCTTATGATGGACAAGGTGCAAATGCATAAGGATGTGATGGAACAGCAGAGGTACTGTAGTGTCTTCGGTTGCCATTTTATGCAGATGGGGCCATGCAGGGTTATGGCACGAGACAACCCTGTGGCCCTGGTTGTTGTCCTGGAAACAGATGAACATCTATGTCTTTTCTTGTTCCCATCCTGAGGGCAAAGACTGATCAATATTATTTTCTTTTTCAATATGTCCAATTCATCTGTGAAGAAGGGGTAATGTGTTACAGTTGGAGATGAACAAAAATGAAGAGGTGGGAAACAATGGAACTGAATGGAACAAAAATGTCCTACCATTCTATTCTCAATAAATATACATTCTGTTGCCAATTTTCTTTGTCACTGAAGGCAATTCCAAATAAGGATGGTTTGATTAGTTCAATTCCTCCACAGTTGTCTTGGAAACCAACTTCTGTCCTTGCATACTTTGCTTAGAGACAGTAAGTCTTTGTGTCTCCACGGGTTTGGAGCACCATATTGAATGGCTAATCCTTTTAATTACTTGAGACACGCTCAAATTCTGATCTTGTGGACTGATTGAGATCAGTCACAAATTTGTTTACCCGTCCTTCCCGCAATGCAGTGCTTGTGTTTTCTGTGGAGGCTCTTATAGTACACGTAGTACTTACAGGGGAATGACTAGAAGGCCATGACCAGAATTGTAGAACCAATTCTATAGAATTCGAATGAGGAGCATCCTGATTTCACATGATTGCTTCACTAGTCACACACATAATACAGGTGAACATGTAACATCTCCAAAGAGGGGCGTTTGTGTGTGCACATGCGTGTCCGCATTCAAGGGAATTCACAGTCAAGTATTTAAGCCTTGCTTTGAGTTCTTATGTACACAATATTGACAATGTGTGTATACATGTCTGGAAGTCCATACTCAAGTATAAGTGTTGGTTGAAGTGTGTCTGTGTGTGTGTGTGTGTGTGTATGTGTGTGCCTGTGTGTGCGTGTGTGCGTGTGTGTGTATGCATGCATGCATGTGTGTGTGTGTGTGTGTGTGTGTGTGTGTGTGTGTGTGTGTGTGTGTGTGTGTGGACGTGTGTGTATGCATGCATGCATGCATGCATGCATGCGTGTGTGTGTGTGTGTGTGTGTGTGTGTGTGTGTGTGTGTGTGTGTGTGTGTGTGTGTGTGTGTGTGTGTGTGTGTGTGTGTGTGCGCGCGCGCGCGTGTGTGTGTGTGTGTAAGGGAGAGTGCCCATGCATGTTTACTCAAGTGAAGTTTCATGCGGAGCAGCAGGGTTGCCATGGTAACCCAAGGTCAGTGCCTTGGCCGTGTGACTCCTGAGGGCGTGGGGGGTGTGCGTGTAGACGCAGGATCTCAGAGAGGGCCCACGCGCCACATGGTTCAACAATGAACAAAGCAGTCCTAAGGGAGAATCACATTTCATTAATACAGTCCAAAACATCTTTCTTAACAATTTCACATTCACCTCAAATGGCAGTCTCAACTTTTATTCAGTGTTTTTTTTTTTTTATGGGGTGCGGTTTTCTTATAAGGCACATTCATTTTCAAACCTTAGAGAAAACAGTGATCGTACGTGTCATATTTATGGACTCCACACTCTGATAATGACATCAGACTGCTCCAGTAGACTAATATCTGCACACCTGTAGAATTTTGCCTGACTCAAATATCAAGAAATGAAGATCCACAGAAATGTCAAGCTGAAGAGGTACACAACCAAGAGGGTGATGTCTGATGTCTGTAGCCAAGTCTCAAAGAGGAAACCATATTGTGATAGAATTTGTTTTCTAAAGCTCTAAAGTAGGAGGAGAAATAGGGATACTGAATGGAATGAATTGATTGTAAATCCAGCAAGGCTTGACTGACCGAAGTCCAATCTCATGAGTGTTTTCATTTGTCCACTAGGTGGCGACAAATGTATTCCATTTCATATTCACTGAAATCAGAGACCGATGGTTCTAATCAGTGACCAGATGGCTGTCAATAACTCTAACAACATTGACCTTGAAATATCTTGTCACTGCACAAAAATTGTGTGAAAACAAATCATATAATATTTCTCAGTGGACCTTTACATTTAACAGCTCTGTACCCCAATGGGCCAGAACATTATTACCACTCACAAATAAAGTCAATAACATGTTTTACTTTGGCATAATGGCATTCGTCAAAGTCGGGGATATAAGACAAAGCAAAATCAATGGTCTGCTTTCTCATTTGATGTGGATGACCAGATAAATGTGCCGACTGTCACATAATTTACTTGGGATATGGATGGCAGCAGGATCTGCTGTGTGGAAGATGGGAGGCGTTGTGATGCACTGTGAAATGTTCTGCAGGGGGACAGATGTGTGGATGTCAATTTGACATGTGGACCATTTTTTGCCGGTGAAACCTGGAGATCTAACCCACTTCCACACAATATCCCTGAGGAAACTCAAGTGGCAAGTCGGCACAGGGCTCCTGCCAGAGAAGGCCTGCCAAGCTTCCACCTTGACCCAGTCACAGCTTCCCTGGGCAGGCCACTTAATCCATACGCCAGAACACTGGCTCCCCAAGTAACTCCTCTATGGCGAGTTGCTTCATGGGAAGCAGGGAGGGCAGAAGTAATACGCCCAGGATTCCCTAAGGTAAATGAGCCCTAACACCTGGGAGGCAACTGCTGTGGACTACACACTGCAGCAATCTCTCTCTCAAACAGGACCAGTAGTTCATGAAGTGCCAAAGTGAGCCAAGGCAAGCGGAAAAAGAGCATACTAGATACCATGGGCATAGGTTTAGGGGGGGGGGGGGGGGCACTAGGTACTAGTCCCCATCAATATTTTGAGATGACAACATTTTAGTGAATTTGCGCTATTTGGACTGATTTCGACGGCCAGGACGACAGTAAAAGAAACACTGTCATTTAACTGGCTGAAACAGACTGGGGGTTTTATCTGACACGGACAAAAGTGTAAAGGTGGCACTGGTAGGCTAGATAATAAGGAAGCGGGTGTGTCAGGCAGGCTAAATTATCAGGGTTGCCTATACCAAAAAAGGACAGTGTAAAACACATTAAGATTTGCCCTTCACCGTACAGCTAGGCCACCAAAGAAGAATAGAGACATACAAAGCTTTTTCATTATGAGTCTAAGTAGGCAAAATAACTAGCCACACAAACTGGCAACTATAGGCCTACAACTAGTAGCCTAACATGATCAGGCTTTCAAATGTTGATTCTACTGTGAAAAATAGCACTAACTGTTGATAGTATGTGTTAGCCAGGATATTGTCACAGCTAAACCTAGCGTCTGAAATCTTTCATCCAAGGAGTCATGTTCATTAGGGGTGGGCAGCACGGACAGTCGCATATAGCACAACAGGTCACATAATTACCACGTCACTGACTGTTTAAGCTACCTGAAGTTAGAATCTTGCAGTGACATTAAACAATGGATCCGAGATATTTTCCTGTTTCTATATTCTGTTTACGTAGGCGAATGTGTGAATGTAGCCTGCACAATGCAAGGAAATAAAAGATAAACTATGGTCCATTTCCATACTGATAGAAATTAACATTCTGAGACACTTATCTCTAATTGATCCCAGAAAGATGTTCTTTGACTTGTTAGTTTTTTAAACTTTTGCTTTATATACATAGAAACATGATGAATTGAATCCACATATCAACTACCCTGAAAACTAACACGTTCACGTTCTTCTAAAAGTGTACTCAATTAGACATACACACCACAAATGTGATGACATTAAAGCCAAGTGTAGCCTAATCATTTATATAGGCTATCAATATGGTGTATTCACAGACTAATATATCTATCATGAAGATCATAAAATACTATAAATTATTAGCAAAATGTATAAAGTGTATATGAATTGCAATATAGCCTACAGTATACAGGCTATACCTATGACCACAGTAAGTGTGTGTGTGTGTGTGTGTGTGTGTGTGTGTGTGTGTGTGTGTGTGTGTGTGTGTGTGTGTGTGTGTGTGTGTGTGTGTGTGTGTGTGTGTGTTTGTGTGTGTGTGGTGGTTCAGTAAAAGTCTAGGATTGCCACCGATGTGTGAATTCAATATTACTGATGGTGTCAAGAGGGTGGGGTCCCCAAATCAAATTAAATCTTAAATATCGCAAAAGCATCGAAATCTATAAATTCACTTGTTATTGGTATTGGTTATGTAAATGAGCGGAAGTACATAGTTAGGCGGGGGCCTGGCTAGGTATCGGTATCAATAAACAGGAGTTGGGGAGGTGTCCCCACCAAAGCTGAGACCAAGCCCTGGTAGACTCCCCCTCCACAGCCTGCTAGCCATGCCCTCTCCTCACTGAGTCTTCTGGGCTGGTGACAGCCATCTTTGTAACTGCGGATGGTCCCAAAACTCTTTACCTATAACTGTTTACCTATTACAGAATAACAAGTCAGCATAATGAGAGAAAAACACATTACAATGTATTAGTCTCACAAATATTTAAATAATAGTTAAAGGAAGTCCATGTCAATTGATGTATCACTGGTGTTTACATTGGTGTTAAAGGAGTATGAGAATTGAGATTTTTAGAAGTGCATATCCAGCAGTGTAACAAAACTGGAGAAAGGTCTTCTCCTCACGACCCTTTGTTAACCCCTCTGGGGCCCCTCAAAAGAGGAAACTCAATAACGACACACACAAATAGTGTGTGAACGTGTGTGTGTGTGTGTGTGTGTGTGTGTGTGTGTGTCATTGTGACCTATTACTAGCACTAAACATTATCAGACTCAGCCTGCACACACCAACCCATACCCTTATGCTTATTGTGTCACGTTTGAGTGAGGTATCTGGAACAATGTGCTGACTGGTGTGTAATTTAAGTCAGCATGACTGCTCCATGGCAAAATGCATTCCAAACTCATATGTTTGTACTGTATATACAAAAACTGTTGTGTCAGTGTGAAAAAAGACCATAATAAAGACACCCTCAGATGCATAACAAACATGTTTCTGTTGACTTTTCATGAGATTTCTCAGTCTCACACTCATACAGTACACGATGAGTTGACCTGAGATACTATGCAATGCAACACCCTGTGTGTATGAGTGTGGATACACCCATTTCCATTTAATTATCCAACTTGTATATCTCCATCATACAACTGTCTGTAGCACTGACTTTATCCACTATGTATCTGGCTATCACAAGTAAAAGGGCAAAGAAATAATAATAAAAAAAATAAGTGAACTACTTTAACCTGTTTTCCACTGTCAAATGTATTTCAATATCTGTCTGTCACTCTTGGCATCAGTAAATAAATTGCTGGTAACAGACTCACGGTAGGAAGACGCAAACACTGGCTGCGGCTCTGGCTGATCCTTGTGATTGGCTCCGACATGCCCACAGTGGCCCCCTGCTGTCGCGGTGACATCCCCACAGAGGTGGATGGGCCATGCGTCTGATCGCGGCTGTCAGCAGCTGAGTGCTGCCCATTGTTCCCAGAGCCTTCTCTGACCTCTGCTCTCACACACACTTTCTCTTTCTCTTCCTCTCTCTCTGGTTTCACTACTTTCACCACCTTTTTTCCACTACCTGCATGCTAACAACATCCCTGGCTCTCCCGCTATCTTGTTTTACTCTTCTCTCTCTCCTTTAATACAGCACCTCTTTCTAACCACACTTCTACCCTTTCCACGCTTGCCTCTCTGCCCTGCTCTTAGTTGTTTACTCTGGAATTCACATAAATCACACAGGGTGTTATAAAGTCTAAACATAAGCTCCTGCTCCTAACTGGTTATCTTCTTGTCATTGTCCTAACAGGATAATAATTAACCAAATGAGAAGGGGGTATATCTAGATTCACACAGGAAAGACAGAAGACATATAGCCACAACTTTATGCATCGCGTCAATGACGATAGGCTACATAATATTTTTAAATGTCTGCCAGCTGTTTTCCCCACCTGTTTTGAATGCAGCTGAGTGACTCTTTTGTGTTGTTCTGGCCCTAGACTGAATTCTCCCCCCTCCCCCCTACTGATCTTAGATTGGAATCCAACCGGGTGACCTTTGAACTTTTAGGACAAAGCTGCCCCCACATGAGGAGGACATCTTTACTAGTTCTACTGGTTTCTCACACTCTTTTTTGCTGATCATTTAACCAGCAGCTGTAATTGCCAGAAGACCATGAGACAAATTGTGGAAATAATACGGAAAACGTGGAAAAAGTTCAATTTATTCCGCAACACCGTCAAAAGATTCATGTAAAATCTGAGAGAACACACAATTCAGGCTGTCAAAAAATGGTATTCAAGACCTAAAAAAACAGACCTGAACACCTGCTACATCAGCACATAGCTCAATTCCAAGCCACTTTGAGCCAGGACTATACAGGAACTAGCCTGGCAAGGAACATCAGGGCTTATTCAAATCGCGCAGGAACATCAGGGATTATTCAAATCGCGACAAATTCAAATCGGACATTAAAGGGAAGATGTGCTGCATTTTACAGAAATGTGATGGATTCATATCAATTACATCACTTTCCTATTGTAAAGAGAAATTGCTACTGTCATGCTAATGCTATAGATTCAAAGACATACTTCACATTCTATGACCTTTGACATTGAAAAAAATAGAGCTGGGCAAGATTTATGTTTTGTTTAGAGTAGTTTGTTAAAGTGATAGGATCAGGACGAAAAGGGAAAGAGGAACGCAATGCTGCGTTCTGCTATAGCTGCCATTTCTATTCTAACGGTACTCCTATTCCTTGGGTACGCCACTATTTCCTGTTTCAGTTGGAAAGGAGGGAAACATCACCATGTGATTAGCAAACCTACAAAACAATATAAAAATAACAACGGAAGTGTATGGATATAGGATATGTATGCACTAAAAAAAGAGACCATTGCATTTTCAGCGCCTCGGTCTATCACCTCAGCTACAGTATCCTATATGAAGCAAATGTCCAAGGTTTCCCATGAGCTTAGCCTCCCATTGTCCGAACTCTTGTCCTACACCCATTTCATGTTCAGTTTGGTCTCAACATACTGAGGGTTCAGAAACCGCCCACCTTCCACCACCTCTATTGTCTGAACTTCTAGGGTTGGAGGGCTGTAACAGTGGTGCTGTTACTGAATGAGGATTGGGGGCCACCGTCATTTCAGCCTTTTCAAAGCATTGTTTTAATTGTCTGTGGAGTCCCATAGTCTAATCCACATCTGGCAAGGCTCTCCTTAAAGTGATGTTAATCTCTGGAGAGCAACACCATGAAAGCAGCCAACCACCTGATCATGCAATGGGCTCTATTACACTTTGCATGACTTGGATTTAGAAGCATATAGATGGCTGCCGATACCACAGGCACTAGCACCACATTTCCTACTCTATTCTTTTTCATCCAGCAATTTTCAGAGGGTTGCAATGAAGTACCTATCCCCCGAGGTGGGGACTTATTTAACCCCTTCCAAATGTTAGCGAAAACTGTTGTTACGGCGGAGTTCCTGCAGTGGACACAAGCACCAACACTCGAGGCCCCATAAAACTTCCCCCAAGTTCCTGTAGTAGAAACATGACTAAGGAGAGTGCCGGCTTCCGTGCAACAGAAGAGTGGCAGCACTTTGCTCATGTAAGTGCCTCTGTGACCTCGAATCCAATCAAATCAATGTTTCCTCATCAAACCAAACCAAACCGAAGTTGTTGATAATATGACAGAGAAGAAGGACCCATTGGGGACACAACACAGCAATCTCTACATCTGCCTGCTATTTCAGCCATATTGGAAGTTGAGTAATTCAGTGACATGTGAAACTAGCAAGACAGGGGGGAAAAGGAAGAAAATGGCAGGAAGTGATTAGACATGGACAGCTGAGTGAGGAGGGATCATCTCTCTTGGAGACAGGCACCAGAGCCCATTATTCTCTGCAGGCACTCTCTACTACTGCAACAGGTGGCACCGGTCATAGGCTGGCTGACAGTGCAGCACCAGGTGCCTGGAGTATCAGCTCAAATTACAGGAAATTGCCTCAGGCCCATGCAATATGGCTGCTGGTAGAACATGATGCTGATTCAAAGAGGGTCGATCTTCACCTTACACTACAGTTGAAACTGTCACAGGAGGGTCATTCCTTGTCAAAGTAAACATGATCCAAGAAAATGGTTGCCAAACCGACACAGATTTTGTTCTAAACTTGTCAAAAAAGTGTTTAGCAGGATTTGCCAGGGTCTGCACGCTCAGTGACCTGGACCTAGGACGGGGCCTACGCCAAAGACTCTCAGTGTTGCTAATTTCTATCCCGATTAAAATCTTTGTTAATTTCAGTTATGTCTCTGAGTATTCCTGGCTCTAATGTATGTCCATTGAATAAAAGTCCCTTGATTCAGAACAAAGTGATGGTATGAGTGATAGTGAGAGTGACTGCAGGGAATACAGTATTTGCCTTGTTGACACACATGAAATCGATCAGTATTTCTGGTCTGCAAATGCAATATTTCAGTAATCTTGTACCATTAGGTCTCTACAACATATGAACTTGAAGATATTTAAGATTAAACAAGGTGTGATTGTGATTGCATTTTTGCTCATATACTGTATCCTTGGGACTTATAAGTCGTTTGTGGGGTAACTACATGTAAAGAATAGCTCAATGTGATCATGATTACTTCTGAGAGACTCTGCCTCCTAAGCCAGTGTGCTCTAATTAGTTGTAGAATGTTCCTCCTTTTGTTGTCTTTATTGTTACACAACTTTTCCAGCCTTTTATTGCCTTTGTCCCAGCTTTATTTAAAAAATGAAATGTGCTTATATTTTCCAAGACAAAGTTAAATTTGTCGTTTTCTACGACATGTGATACACTCTTACAACCCTAAATAGGGTTCTTGGGATGCTATGTCTGCAGGCTTAAAAAAACCCTTAGAGGTTCCTTTGATGAATCCTTCAAAATGGTTTAAAGAACCATTTAGGGTGGCATGTAGCATGTAGAACCATTTTTGGTTATATACAGTAGCACCTTTTTTTCGGAGTATGTTGTCTGTCTTTTTTGCAGCTAAATATGGGTTTATGAGATTTGCAAATGATCACAATCTGGTTTTATTTACATTTTACGCATCATCTCAACTTTTCTGAGTTCGTTTCTGATTAGGGTTGTACTTCAGTCAACAGAGACTGTAACACGGATAAGGATTTGTGGTCATCATTATGTGGTTGAAGGTGATTTCTAACATACTCAAAATCAAAAATGTTTTGCCTATACTTATGTGGAGGATAGATAAACCTTCATTCTACTATAATCAAACTATCATTTGCAGTTTCAGTGTCTAATGCTTGACACCCCAAGAATGTGGTTTTGGTTATTTTTTTAATCACATGGCAGTGCCAATCACCATAGCATATCAGTTAGCTAGCTATAGCTGTTATCAGTGCCAGTGCTTATGTGGAGGATAAGCGCACCAGTACTGGTACTGGTTAGCGCACCGGGCTTGTAACCGGAGGGTTGCCGGTTCGATCCCCGACCAGTCCACCATGGCTGAAGTGCCCTTGAGCTTCTATTCAGTGTTTTGATAGTGTTAGCCTATCAAAACAAAGTCTGTTGCATTTTTAGCTACTCTGGCCAGTAGTTTTAGACAAACTATAATGGTGCTTTTGCAAGCAAATCTGAAAGGGGAAACAAGAAATAAGATAGCTGGTGTGCACTCCAGTCCTTTCGATCCCCTTACCTTGATTGATCAAGATCACATGTTGACACATTTAAACTTTTCAAACATTAACCTTGTAAAGGTGTGATCTGGAGAGCTGTCCAAGCAATCTCCTCCAACTGATTGCTCATCTGATTACAGTACTTGGATGTGCCATCAGTTTGATGGAGATACACAGATGCAACTCTCACCAATGGTCTGATTCTCATGAATGAAGACAATGCCTACTTCAGTGATGGAGCTGTACACCAGATTTTAAGCAATAGCTTGTGGTTAAAGTGATTTCTAGGTCTGCAAGCACTAACTTAAGTGCCCTTTTAGAATGTTACGATACTCCCTTGCCTCTGCATTCCTCCAAGGTATGTCGCCTAGTTCTGTGCCGACACACACATGGCAATCCAGACTAGTTTTGTTTATCGAAAGTTGAATGGCTCCATCATGAAGAAAGAGGTGGAGTTGAAAACTGATATCTGGGTGTACATCTGGATAACAAACAGGACACACTTTTACGAGTTGATGAACCACTGAAATGATTTTAGAATCATTAACATTTATGAACATCTCACATCCACTGAACGAACTGGTCAGATAACAGAGTGCTTTCAGCTTGAGGCTGCTTCAACCTCCCTGTAACAAGGACCATTTTAGAAAATAATTCCTGCCCACTGCCATAACTATTTACAATCACTTCTTTTGTGCCTAGAGAGAGGACAATCTTCGCTGCATTAGCTGAAACCTTTAGGCTATCCAAGGTGACAGACTTGCAACGGGTTTGGGAATCGAGCCCAGGTTGACAGTAGGCCTAAGATAGCCTAACCAACATGTAGACATACATTAAGGCATGCAGATAGTTGGTTTTGAACTTAAAGGTCAAAACCAACTAAGCCATCATTACAAACCAAACCATGACATTTCATTTTCCATTTCGTTGGGGTGGTTGATGCTGCTTTTGTTTTTTTTTAATGTGCCTTGCACTTTTATGTAGCCTACAACTGTCAACCAGCCAAACCTGTATGTGGTGTGTTTGTTTTGTTTTGTTTTGTTTGAGCAGCTAACTAATTTGACTACTGCCATACGCGTTACGCATTGGATTGCCATACGCACGCATAAGCGTTACGCATTGTACATTTATGTATTAACAATATTTATCAGTTTCCCGATTTTAGGTTTGTGCATTGGTCAGCTATAAAGTAGCCTGCGTAGTAGTCCACTAACATCCACACACAATAGGGCTCGGGCACACGCCTTGCATTGTAGGAATATTGCCGCCATGTTGGTAGCGCACCGAACGTAATATCCATTCATTCATTTATCCACGTGAGTCTTGATTTAGTGCAGCGGTTCCGAAACTTCCCCCCACGGACCCCGACGCATTCAAAAGGAACATAACTGAAGTTATTCCAGGCGTCATGTTTAATAAGCCACCTATAAGTTTATGAATGATATCCATTAATTTCATGTTTCCATATCATTATGACCCGATTCGAAGTATTTAGGCAACTCATGAATTGCAAAAGATTTTACAAGTTCATTTTAACACCTGTCCGCTATAGCCCTTTTCATCTCGCGTAGCCTACCTCCTGGAAGCTGCTCACGTACCACCGGGGGTACGCGCAGCCTACCCCAGTTTGGGAATCCCTGACCTAGGCTACACCTAAGCTACATATTACTGTAAACATTTTTTTCGAACAAATGACGAGCTCTCCAACATGCTATAATGTCCCCGGTGTCCTATTTTACAGAAACCAATGAGTCTTCCACTGAAGGCTATGCATAGGACGTTCTCTAGGTGAGATCAGTCGGCCATGTTGATGCATATTTCGCCTCCGCCATTTCAATATCGGCCTGTTGGTTCTCATGATGCCGATACCGAACAGCGTTAGGTTAACTGAAGCCTCTATGCAAGCGTAGGCCTAGAAGAATGGCAATGAAGTAGGTTACGATTAGGTCTACGTATTAAGCAACGCTAAACATGTCAAAGAAAATGTAATGGCCACGCTAATGGAAGTAGTCTGTGATAGCAGCTTTTGTCACTATATTTAATAGGCTACATGTTATGTCTTCCTAAGTTTTTTGGAAACTTTAAAATAGTAGCCTACTGCATTAGACATGTGTAATGTATTGGCGCTCTATAAGCGACATTAAATTGAAAATTGAAATTGAAATTAGGATACGGTATAGTCTACTACCAAACGCTAAACTCTGGTCAAATAGTACGTGTAGAAGCATGCACATTTTCCATGCTGACAAGGCTAGGTTAGGTTCAGAAACGGAAGACAAAGCAACATTTAAAGTTACAATGTAACAACTCGCGTCTGTAGCACAGCTGTAGGCTGATGATGATCTATGCAGTGTAGCATAGCCTAGTTTTGGAATGGTTTTACATGTGCTTAATCGAATAGGCAAATCTGGCGAGGCTCTTCACTTCTGCACCTATAGCCCCAGTGTAAGTTGAACCTGCACCAGATTGTGTGTAGCCTATAAACTATGGCAGACGTGTTTATAATCCGTTTATATCGCAAATGTCATGCCATGGCCTGCCTTCTTTAACGTTAGCGTAGCCTAACAGAATGATAATTGCGATATTTGAGAGATAGCCCCAATTGGACTCGATAGTGTAGGCCTATTGCTTGCCAGCAAATAAACTTAATAGACAAACAGACTCGCATTAAACGAACAAACGAAATCAATATTATATGCATATAAGCATATAGCCTACGCATACTCGTGGGGGGTTGCGAGATTCGCTCTGTTCACGAATTAGCAACGCTCGGGTTTATTGGGCGTTGACGGGGTTGCCTTGTCGATTTGTCGACCAATCACGACGAAGAACCGTAGCGAGACCAGGGGACGGGATCCTATGTGAGATCGAAATGAAAAAATCTACTAGTTTACTTCTACGCCGGGGCATCTAGGAGCGGGAACTGGGGGAAATAAAGGTAGGTGGCATACACCTTATTTAGTAGCCTATCGACCAACAATGCATGTAGGCTTGGCTTGGAACCGATACTGTAGCCTACTACCGCTACTGTAGCCAATCGTCCTTTTTGTTGTTGTTCTGAAAACATTCTATTATCTTATGTTCTGATCACAGTAGCCTATGCTCAAACCGACAAATGCAATCGTCAAAGAAAATCTTATTTTTTTGCAGTAACAGTCTGCTGTTTGTATTAACATGAGGTTGATTGCCGCATCTGTTGCAATGTATGTATTGTTTCCTAGTTTAAAACAGATGGGCGACCTAGCCCAGCAAACAATTAACGTTCTGCTAACTTTCACTAACGTTAGCTTTTGGTTCCCCTATGGTTCGTTTTTCAGCAACCTACTAATAACGTTTAGAGAACGTTATCTCCAGGTTGTCAAAACAAATAACGTTCCCCTAACGTTTTTACAACTAAAGAAAAAAACGTTATATTCTGGTTGAATCCCAGCAAGCAAATAACGTTAGCCGCTGGTTCTCCTGTGGTTAGTTTATCAGTAACCTTCTAATACCCTGGAGAGAACGTTTAGCTCCAGGTTATCAAAGTTTCCCGAACGTTATTACAACTAAAGAAAAAAACGTTATATTCTGGTTGAATTTCTCTTTTCACACAACGTTGCTACTTAGTTGTTTTTAGGTATCTTATTTGTATAACCATATCGGTATTCTCTGGTTATGTGCGTGGGGTTGACTGATGAAAATCGCCCCAGAGTTTCTATGAGTTTCCAATTGAACACGGCCAGCAGCCACACTGCAAAGTCGGAATAATTTGTTGCAAAATCGACATATAGCCCTATTCTATTCTCCCCCCCTCTGTTGGATTGATATTCGGCCGACCAGAGCCCGTCAGCTAAAGGGGCCAGCGCGAGAAGAAGTAGCTGAGAAACTTCCATCTCGGGTCCGTGAGTTCTGGGGTGTTGGTGTTTTAGCAGACTCTACCTCGCTAACTTTAACATTTGGATAACACAGAGATAAAGTTACTCACGTAGGCTACTGGCTGTATGGTATCGATCACATTCTTCACATCGTTCTCCATGCACTTGTTCCATTAAGTCCAACAGGCTTTAAAAAAAAAAACACTGTACAGGGTAAACCGGGTGGAAGAGCTAGCTAGCCATAGTCCCAGGCAGGCACACGATTTCATGCTAACTAATCTGACGAATAGTGTTGGATTAATCCATAATCGATTAGAGTGGCACCTTAAATGCATTCATGTTTTTAAAGCTTTATTTGTTATGAAAATATGATGATGAGGACTCCAATGAATTCTTTCTCAAACGTTGAGACTGCATCTTAAACAGCACAATGTTCCCGGGGGAGAATTGTTTTATATTAACACACGTCCAAGTTATAGCCTATGTTACTGTGCTGTTCACTCAGCCTATCCCACAATTCCCAGTCCCAATTTAAAACAAAATAAACCAAAAGCCATCATAATTCTGAACCGAGGACTTTTAATGGCATACGATGCAATAAAAACAGCCAGTTTTGAATGTTGAAACAGTGTGTTAAGCAGAGCAGGCGCTAGCCTATGTTTTGATCTGACTAATCGTTTATTATAGGAGAAGACACCGTAGACAAGAAAGTATTAGACCTAACCGCATTTAAATACTTAGCTGACACAAGTACATGGTAACATGGTACATGGTAAGTGAGTAAACATGCGTGTGGTATATATTGTCATTGCCTTAGTCATCAGAGACATTCGCTCTCCCAGGTTACAGACAGGCTGCCGCCGCAGACGGCAAGTGTATAGCGGAGCCATGCCTCGATGTCACGATAATTCTACATATGTTTTCCCCCTTTACACTTTGTTGCTGGGAGGTTAGGGGAACGTTAATGCAACCAAATATAGTAAAGTTCCCTAAAGGGTAGGAGAACGTTCTGCTAACCAAAATAAACAACCAGAAAAAAACGTAGTATTTTCGTCAAGAAAACTTTCCTGGGGAACCTTGTGGCAACTTTCGCAACTTTCAGGCAACGTTTTCCTAACCAGGAAAAAAACGTTCTAAAAACGTTCTCCTAACCAGAAATTGTTAGCTGGGAGGTTACCACTAGATTCGAAAATCAAACAATACACAATACAAAGCGACCCAGGCTCAGTCCTCTACGTTTTTATACAATGTGCTCGGGTTGTTTATGCAACATCGAGTAAATGTGTCAAACGTGAGAAAACATAGCAAGTGCTTTCATTGGCATTTATATATTCGTTACATGTGTTGTGGAGTGTATAAACTATGCTAGTTAAGTGGTTCAGTGCTCTGCAAGCTCAAGTTACTGTCTATTTGATAAGCCCCATTAATGAGATTGTCCCACAGTTCTGTGTTCTCAGAATTATACATGCTAGAATTAACTGACACTTCAGAACAAAATGACTTCGCGGCAAAAATTGCATCGCGAGAATTTCCTCATGGAGATCATAAGTGGTGGGAGGAGATTGTTTCGAATTGCACAACGTATCTGACACTATGCTCTGACCATGGGTCTGGAAGAGATTTTACATAGCATGCTCACATCTTGGTCATGTATCAATTTCTTGAAATCAAATCTGGTGACAAACAACATAGGCCTACCCTACAAAAACAACAGGCGCAAAACAGTTTGTGGTTACAGTGGGTGAGGAAGTTAACTTTAAGGAAGAGTCTAGAAAGCTCGCCCCAGCATGGCCACATGGTGGTCTGACAGTCATCCACTTTGGCCAGCACTGATAACACTTTTTTGGTACTCTTGAGTAATAAGGAATATGTGTATAGGCTACATGTTTGAAGGTGTGCATGCAATAATACAAAAAAGCTTTCGTCACAAGGGCAATTACTTTGCACCCTCATGTATTATGTAATCTTTTTTTGTTTTTTTCTTCATCATGACATCTGATGGCATCTGAAAGATGGCAACAAATGTAAGTCTAGATGGAAGTATGAAAGAAAACCTATGGAGCAGCTCTGATGTTTTAAAATGGTTGAATAAAACCCTACAGACTGAATTCAACCAGGTGGAGCAAACACGTTCAGGTATAAAACAAATATCTCTTTAAATTCTATCCAAGCCAGTGTAAGTATTTAGCTATTTGATAAAAAAATTACTTTTCCATTGTTGTTTTTCCTGCAGGTGCTTGTTATTGCCAGTTGATGCACTGTCTGTTTCCAAAATCCATTGACTTGGAAAAAGTAAAATTTCAAGAGCAAGAAAGAGAGGAGTTTATCCACAACTATCATCTGCTGCAGGAAAGCTTTGTAAAGAATGGTGTCAACCGAGTAAGTGCCTGCTTTGCATGTTATTTTCATACACCGTCATGACTGAATAGGCCTAGACCTTGAATTTCCACTTGGGGTTCAGTAAATTATCGATCTACTACAGCTGTATTGACATTTTGAATTTCAGAAATGAAACATTAACATTAACAATAATCATATCTGGATAATATTGAATACGATGATTTAAAGATGCATTTTCTGTTCTTCCTCTGTCAAGATCAAAGTAGAGTGTGTGCACATACACATATGTGGCATTATAGTCTAGTCAGTGTATGAGATAAGGAATTAACCATTTCAAAGACATAATTATGTTTGCTTTAGTGTATCTGAGACGTTCTAGTATAGCGGTCTTATGGGATGGTTACTGGCAGTTATGTCTAGGTTGGTATAATTGTTGGTGGGACACTACAGTTGAAACTCCATGATGACTTAAACAAAAATGAATTTGGAAAGTGATTGATAAACGTGATAGGTTTGGTAATCATACCTGTTCACAATCTATGTAAGCCCTCTTCCTTGTTGTCTGGTTTGATTCAGTTTTAGTGAAATATGCCTATCTTTTAGTGGAACATAGAATACATGGTACAGGGACCAAAATTATACCTCAACACTTTCCAGAGTAACAGATTGTCATCTCGTCCCTAGTAGGGGAAAAGGGTATTGTAATCTGTTCCATCCTTCCGTCTGCGTGTGTCTATCTGCTTGCATAACTTAGAAATAGTGGTATGATTTTTTTACATTTCGATTATCTGGATGGGTCAGAATACAGATGTTGGAATTTGGTTTCACTTTAGTGAATATTGTGTGAGGTGGTAATGGCCTGCAGTTGCCTGACTGCTCTTTTTTTTGTCTTTGTAGGTTGTTCCGGTGGAGGAACTCGTCAAAGGAAGATTCAAGACCACCTTTTATTTTTTAAAATGGTTCAAGAAATTCTTCGCTGCCAACAATTCAGAGCAGAAGTACAACCCAGTAAGAGCACGAAAGGGAGCGAACATGGTCCTTGCAAGGCGTGTTCGTTTTTCAAAATCAGATGAACCAGCAGACCGTAATGGTGAGATTGTAGTTTGTCACACTGACTCTATGAAAGCATCTTATTTCAGAACATGATAAGAAATACAAAAATGCAAGTCAAGGATTTTTATCTTTCAAATGCTTTCTTTGCAGACTCCGTTGTAATTGAATCCGACTCGGAGGAGGATACGCGTGCTAAGAGAACCACCAGTGTCTACAATGGCGAGTGGCAGACTACCTTCAATTGGGTGAAGCCAAGTAATCTTGGACAAAATTATGCCTTCTGCAGTATCTGCGACATCAACCTCTGCATCCAGTATTCAGGTGAATTTGACCTGAGACGACACCAGAAATCGAAAACCCATGTTCGAAATCAAAGAAAATCGTCTGGTGGCAACATCACCACTGATGCCACCGTTTCCGCTAGCGTGGCTCTTATGCAGTTCATCCAGACGCTTGTCTCTGAGCATTCGGGTGAAAATAACCAGGCATCTCAGCACAGAGCAAAGCTCGTCCTGGGACCACATTATCCAGAGGACATCAAGTCAGTCTGCAACAAAACTCCTTACTGTGTCTACCTCTATGGAGCTGTGGCCGCTGGACAACAGACTTTAGTGGTGCTAGTGGGATTTTTTGATGACAAGGCTGTGATGCACCGTTTTCGGTTCTTGGATGCTTTCCAGACCTCAGGCAACAATTCAGAGGAAGCAGTGGTCACTTTCTTGATGGAGACTTTTAAAAAGTTTGACATTACCAGCCAAAATATGTGTGCTTTTTACATGGATGGGTTGGGGGACCACTCTCAGAAGATAGCTTCTGAGTTGAAGCAACTCAGTCCGCACATAGTGGCCCTCGGTGGGCTGTACAGTCTACCAGATGCTGCTTGCCAAGCAGGTGTGACTGAGCACTTTCATGAAGCAAAGGAGTTGATTCTGAAAATCCATGCCCACTATACCACCCTTTCCTCTGGCAATGACGACCTCAAAGCACTCTTCGCTGGAGTTCATGAACTTGATCAGGCTATGACTCCCCAAACCACACCGTGCCAGGCCTTTACGACTATTGTTCGAAGGGTTGATGGAATGTGGCAGGAGCTCGTCTCGTACTTCAGCAAGGATGCCTCTGGAGAGGATAAGAGTATGTTTGAGGAGATTTGCACGCAGCTGAAGAACCCCAAACTCAGGGTTATGTTCATGTTTTTGGACAATGCTTTGGAGCCCCTGCGCTCCTTTCAGGACCGACTAGAGAAACGAAATGGAACTGACCGCGCCGATCTTGTGCAGATCTTGCGTGAGGCCAGCGGCCTCTTGCGTGCTTATGCCTCCAGCTTCCTGAGACCCCATGCTGTGATGCGATTCCTCAAGGAGCGAAATGCTGCCCTCCTCACAGACACCAAGTTCTACCTCTCCGCGCCTGAGCTGAATCTGGGCGGGACAGCTGTCGAGGACTTCCTGTTGGAACATGAAGCAGATATGACGGACTTCGTGCAGGCGTTCCAGACGAAGTGTTTGTCCTTCTATGCTACCCTTACAGCAAGCCTTGCGGAGGGCCTTCCCCTGAGCGATGGTGTGCTGAGAAGCATGTCCCAGCTGCTGAGTCCAGAGGGAAGGTTGAAGGTCACCGAGAACGCTGTCACAGATCTTGCCGCGCAGCTCGGACTCACCAGCACCCCGGAAGAATCCTTGAAGATTACAGGTGAATTCCTTCAGTACCAGCTTGCGGAAGAACAAAAGGGGAAAACGAAGGCAAGCGGTGGTGAGAGTGGCCCTGAGGATGAATGTCTTGGTTCTTCATCAACACTATCTCTGGAGGAACACTGGGGCACTTATCTGAAGACCACTGATCCCACATCTAGTTTCAGGAAACTGGTGCTGAGCCTACTGGCTCTCCCCTGCCCACCTTTAGAGGCAAAGAAGGTTTTTGCCCAGGTATTGTAGAAATGTTTCATTTTTTGTATCTGTAGGTTTACACATTTTGCAGTGATAGTATAATTTTGTATCAGTATCAGTTGGTATTGTTAGCTTCAGATTTGTAACAATTACAGTATTAAGTGTCATTATTGTACTCAATGTTTCCTTGAGTTTGAATAAATCAAACATCCATAGTGTCCCAGTTTACCAAGATGTTATGCTTTTATGTCCTGTGTGTTCATTTTGCATAGGCTGCATCAAGATTGGATAGTTCCCATTCTGATGACCGTATGGTAAGTGACACTGAGGTCATGAAAGTGGACGTGATCAGTGACGGCTCTCACTCAGACAGTGTTAGCTCTCCCATCAAGAGTGGAAGGAAAACGAAATCCCCCAGCAGCAGAAAAGGTAAGCGAGCATTAATCATATAGATTAGGTCTGGAGAGACCACTGCATTAGGCAATCTAATATAATTTTCTCTCTCACATTTATTTCTCACAAGATTGTTGTTAAGCCATGACTCAATAGAGCTCCACAGTCCCACCCACAGCCTTGTCCGGAAGTAAAAATCCAATACAATTTCTCCATTGACAACTGGAGAATAAGCCATAAAATCGTAACCGTCCATGGTAGACTTAAAACCAGCTACGATGTGACTAAGCGATTATACCTGCTCATATAGATGTCAAAAGTTAACGGGGCATCAACCTTGTTTTGGGAAAACAATGTTTTATTCACGATTTAACGAGAGAGTACTACACTACCCAACACCCTACCGTGTAAAACTGGTGAAAGCAGAGCCTTTGATTGGTAGAGATCGCCGTTGCCATGGCAATCCCAAACAAACTGTACTCAACTTTTCCCGCGCCTATCGTCCAGCTTCGTCTCGCTGGAACTTCAAAACATAAAATGGCTGCAGGGCTGTCAGGACCGATGTGTGGTCTTCCGAAAAAGAACGGGTTTCTCATCTTGAAGGTTGAATTTACTCAATGGAAACGGTAGGAAGTAATCATCCTCTTTTCTTAGATTAATATGGAACCATGTTAAACTATCGTTAGGCTGCAAATGTTGGAAATGTGTGTACGTTTGCAAAGCATCACGGGATTTGAGTTTTCTAATTCGGAATTTAAGATATGTACACAGTCTTGTACCTTTCGCTTTTTTTACATTTTCTGTTCATTTTTTCACTCGAAATTATAAGTTATATGCTTATGAGTCACATCGTAGCTGGTTAGCCTAAGGCATGGTCTAAAACTCTTTATATACGGATTTTTCCAGAAGTCAATGGGAGAAATGAATGAGAAATTTACTTCCGGACAAGCACCTCTCTCGGAGGAGGGGCGGGACTGTGGAGCTCTATTAGTAAACATGAATAGGCTAGGCCTATTCCATCATTGGCAGTGGTACACTATTTTATCACCTTTTGTCACATTTTCGCAATTTCCTTTCATGTTTATATATTTGATTTGATCTATTTAGTACAATGGAGTTAATTTGCACTCACCGATTATTCCATTGATTTTAGAGTTCAGTCCAGGGGGTTAGGATTAGCATGCCAATTAGCAAGGCACTTCCTCGTCGCCATTTTCCAGAAATCCATCATGTCTGGTGTAATTTCTCCTCATGCTGTTCCACTCTCAGCTCATGCACGAGCTTAGTGTGGGCTTTCTTCTGTATAACGTCAATCAGTAACCTGGTTAAGTAAAATTGCACCGGAAACAAGCCCCTTGAAACGCATGTTGAAGCCTGAAAAAATCGTTCAATTTTGGCAATTTTCACTAGCCTAGCATTCCCATTGAAGTGAATGGGGGCGGGACTTGTTCACTTTCTCCAGTTCGTAAAGTAACCAATCAGGAGGGAATAGTTAGGCAAACCAATCAGAGTACCGGTATGCTGGAGGTAGTTTCGGGAAGTGACTCGTTTTCTCAATCACACGTTATCGGTATGGTTTGAGTTACACACTGCAGGAATGGAGACAGTTATCATGTATGGTAAGAAAGCAACAGCGATATCACTGCAGTAGGCGCATAACCAGAAAATAAATTGTTGTTGTTTTAATAGAATTACGTTGGGCGTTTAGGAATTGTTCCACTCGAAGTGATTTCCTCTTGAGAGGGCTGATAAAGCTAAAGTATCTCCACCATTGCAACTAGCATTTAGCATCGTCAAAGAACACAACTAGCATAACATTAGCATGAACATGAACAAATAGCAATACTCTTTATTGCTACGTCCATGGTGTTGTTTCTTCTAAGGACGTGTTGCAGCGTTTACTTGTAGACGTTAGAATCTTCTAATTTACCATGGAATTAAACCTTACTTGTGAATGGTTAGGAGCAAGTTTGTCAGCACAATCTCCAAGACCATGAGATGGCTGCTGAAAAATGGAAGAGCTGTCGAATTCCTGTGATCTTACCAAACGAATGACGTTTGCTAAACTGTCACCCTAGTTATTTCTCTTTACGATACAGAGTAGGGAAAGAGATTAACTTGTGGTTAGTTTTATTGGTGCCTGTCTAACCTGTAAGTATTGTCAAAGCATTGTCTGGTTAGCTCTCTTACCCGAGTCTTTTATAATAAAACATGGGAATGGCACACTCATGCAGACAACTTGCCAAAACAAAATGTCACATCACACATACATTTCATGAATTAAGTTTTTAACCACACTCCTATGATACAACTTAAATGCTTATGTGCACTATGAACCTAGTTTATGTTGTTAATTGTAAGTCCATTACGTTGATGTTCTCTTCCAGTGAGTGACCGCGCATTCTCATTGAGGCCCTGTTCGGTGCAACTTCAAAGGATGACCAGTAAGAGAAATTGAGTTGAAGGGACACTTAAAATGTATTTAAGTGGCTTTTGGATACCTCATAACCAGAAAATGCTTTACAATCAGTGGGAGTTTGGAATAAGTGTCAACTGTCAAACTTAGATTTCTTCTTTTCCTTTTAATATTTTATGCAATGTTTAATTATTGGGAATAATTAATGTATAGTATTCAAGAGTGTTTTTGTGTACTGTGTTTTGTTTTGGATAACATTCACATTTATTCTTCCTGCAGAGCTGGGTGGGACTGACGATGTGGTGATTGTGGAGGGTGATGATGCCTTTTCACCCAGCACAAAGGTGATTCCCCCCTCCCCCTACTTTCATACATAGAATGATACAAGGACAATAGCTTATTACGTAGTATAAGATAGTGAAGGGGGTTGGTTCAGTTTAAATGAGCTTTGACATATATTGTCAGTATTATTCCAAATGGTCAGATTTCAGTCCTTCATCGACAGTTTTGGAGACATTGACATGTGTTCGGAAGCTTTCCATTGTTGAGTGGACTTTGGTTTGATATATTAGTGGATAAAGTTATGACTTGAATAGTAAGACAAATAATTACAATGTGCTGGTACTTGATTGCTATCAAAGTCCTTTTAGGCAAGTCCCCCCACTCAGTGGCCATCTTAGCAGCACACTTTGGGACGTTATCGGGCAGCTATTTTCTTATTCAGATCAATGGGGAGGCATACATAAGGGAGGTACATCAAGCAAATCTGTGTTCAAATCTGAATTGAGTGATATAAATGTATCCTCCAAAACGCTAAAATAAGGATAAAAGGATAAAAATGTGGTTGGTTACATACATTGCAGGACGGGGCAGGATACGTGTAGGCAACTGCCATTTGGCGTTACAAACTAACCCCATACATTTATGGAAGATTAGAAAAAACAATATGTATGAAATTCTTTAAAATCGTAGAAAACATCACAATTAAATGATGTTACGTTGTCCACCTTAACCAATAGCATGTTTGCCTTATTGTCCTACTCTCAGGATAGACATTTATGATGAACTTTCACTGTCTCTCTTGGAACTTTTCTGAGGCTTTTGATTTGAACCTCAGCTGAGGTTGTTGATTGACACACTAAATATAATGGTCCTTTCCATTTTCAGTTAAATGTGTTCACGCATCAAGCTGTCAAGCTTTCTAATGTGCAACTGAAGTGTCAGTGTGTATAATACCGTAACAACCATACAAGATGTGGAACTGTGAAAGTATTTGTTTAATCTTCACCCAAGGCCGTTATGGTTAATCCCTCCCATCCTCTTTACTGTCCTCCCTTTGTTTTTCCATTTGCGCTGAATTTTGTTGAAGGGGTGATTTTGACTGCATAATGACTACATGTAATCGCTGCATTTTTTAATTTTTTTTAAAAATTAAGTTAATTCACTTTCACCTGTTAATGCGCATGTTAAAATGAAGTTTTTAATTATAGGCATCTGAAATTAAATATAGGCACCTGTGTTGCATCCTCAATTGCTTTCCATGCTGATTTCGCTTTCTTGCTTAGCTAGCTTGCTTTCAGCCGAGATCAATGATGATATATTTGTTGTAACTGTTGCAACAAATATATCATCACTGATCGTGGCTGAAAGCAAGCTAGCTAAATTTTCCTCAATTGCTTTCCATGCTGATTTTGCTTTCTTGCTTAGCTAGCTTGCTTTCTTGCTTAGCTAGCTTGCTTTCAGCCGCGATCAGTGATGATATATTTGTTGTAACTGTTCATGGTCTGGATGTATTGGTTATGATGATGCATCAATGAAGGAAATGCAGCCATCTTGCATGGAAAATGTTGGCCTGTTTTAGTAATTCAATTTGCCTGTACAGGACATTTTCCACCCACCCTTACAATTTTGCATGTAATTAAGCTGGTGACTGAGAACAGTACAACAATACATAAATAATGTAAATTTGCTACCCTTTAAAATTGCTACAGAAAAAAATGAAATTATCAAATCTCACAGATCGTTCTGCTAATCGTATTAAGGATATATGTAGGTGAAAAAATAATTTACTCACATGTAATATGTATCCATAAAGCATCAAAAAAACATCCTGAAGTGATCTTCAGATATCAAACCTGGATTCTCTCTCCCAATGCATTTCCTATACATGTATAAGTGGCTTTGAATGTCACTGTCTCATAGCCATCATTTCGATGGAGCGCAAAGGGTGTGTACAAAACCCTTGCCTGTAATGGAGGAAAAACAAAACCTGACCAAATCACAACTTGTGAAAGCTACGCTACAACTTCTGCTGCATGCTCTTTCTTTTTGTCTTCTAATTCTATGTCATTTTGCTAACCCAAACCTCTTTCAGGCCTGGTTTCCTGCACATGGTTCAAGTCGAGCCCTAGACTAAACAAGTTTCTCAATGGAAATCTCCTTTGAAGTACTATTTTACTCCAGGACCAGGCTTACTCCATGTGCAGAAAACAGACCCTTAATGTTAAACATTTCTGTCATTTCCCCTCCTAATTTCTTGCTTGCTGTTTCACTCTTTCACTCACCCTTTGGTGGGGTTTGCACTGGGAGATGCCTTGCCTAAGAGTTGGTGTGTGTGTGTGTATGTGTGTGTATGGTCCTCTTGTAGGGCGGTGGTGTTAGGGGCTTACACGTTGGCAGTTTGCGCCAAAGACCCGCTGTCCGCACCGTCTTTCAGGCAAGCACTGGGACATGGGCTAAGCCAAAGAGTCTAGAGATCAAGAATGCGGCATCGTCCACGGCATCACCCACGGCATCGTCCACGCCATCGCCCACACCGTCGCCGGTATGTACCGCAAAGGCCTCCCCCATGGGAAAGGAGGAGGCCACTGGGCAGAGGCAGATGATTCTAAACACCACCTTTTGTGTTTGTGCTGTGCTGTGTGTAGTCGTTGTGTTGTGTATAGTCAAGGCTCTCTCTTCTCTTCTCAATGCAAGGTTACTCTCAACACCACATTCTAACACTCTTTTTCAACTCACACTCTCACTTTTATTGGTACTTTCTTATTTATTATTTTCAATGGTCTGTTGTTTTGAGGCATGAACTACCTTCAGAGGACTCCCCAGAGGAGATTTGCTAAAAAATAGGGGAAAAAACCCATCTGAATGTCCTTTTTTCCAAGAGTGTGCCTTATGATACTTGGTCTGTTATTAGATCTGTTATGTATTTCAAAATCAGCTGTGACCACGACTTATCTACACTAATCTGCTAGAACTATGAAATCAATCCTGTAAAAGATGAATCAAAAACCCATTAACCAGCAATCAAAGAAAACATGTTGTTTTTCTAGAATTATAAAATCCAGGAATGGGCAAATTAACAAGAAAAGTAACACAACAAGCAAATTAATATATTTCAGGACATAAACATCAATAATTCAAAGTAAACTTAAGACATACTGTATAAACGTGTCATAGAACCTCTTTGCCTTAAATGACAAAAATGTACATCTTGAAGTTGAGTAACTGTGGGGTGGGGCAGTCTTTCCAGTTATTATACACTATCCATGTATTAAAGTGATTTGTGACTTACATGTGGTTGTTCATGTCCATGTTAGTTTGTGTGTATTTTAGCTGATCCTTGTCTTCGTTATTGCACTTTATGAGTACCCTTTAGTGTTGGACTGTTTTGACACTTATATCAAATGTCTGTGTTGCAGGTAAAACGTGGACCACGACGAGGCTCACCGACAAGCACACCTATTTCTCCAAGTCCTAGGCCCAGATTTAAAAGACAATTATACCAGGTATGGTATGATGGATGACTGTGCAGTGTTGTGTTAGTCATACAGAGACCTTTCATTTGTATTTATTTTACCCTTCATATCCCTCTAATCCTCCTGCATCTGATCTACTACTTTAGTTTATGATGTCCATCCCTGACCTCTCATCTTTCTGTAGCCTGCTCTCTCTGTCTCTGGGTGCCTCTCATTTGGTCTTTTATACACCCTCAGTGTTTCCCACAGAATTTAATTCTGTTTGTGGTGGTAGTGTGTTTGTGCGCAAATTTGTTTAAAACGTACTTATGATGCCAACTGGATTTTAATTGCGATTTAGCCGTCATCAACAACAATCCTTGCTGGATTTTAAAAAAAATGTATTCTTTAAACGTGTATGCATGTTTGTTGAGGAACAGAGAGGGTGCACAAAGGTGTGCATAGCTCTACAATGAAAGGAGTTCATCTAGTTTAAGTAGTACAACATAAAAATCATTGTGTGGTGGTCAGTGTTGATATTGTGGTGGGCCGCCACAAATAAGTCAATGTATGGGAAACACTGCACCCTCCCTTCCTTCCTCGATCCTCGTCCTCACTCATCTAAATAAAGAATGATGGGGCGGCAACAATGGGATAGTCTATCCAGTGTTAGTTATAGATCAGTGGGAATGCCCATTGAGGATCGAGGAGGAAGTTTGAGAGCCACTCTCTCTCTCTCTCTCTCTCTCTCTCTCTCTCTCTCTCTCTCTCTCTCTCCCACCCATCATTCTATCCCTCTCTCTCTCTCCCTCCCATCATTCTATCCCTTTCTTTCTCTCTCTCTCTCTCTCTCTCCCACCCATCATTCTATCCCTTTCTTTCTCTCTCTCTCTCCCTCCTATCATTCTATCCCTTTCTTGGTGCTTCTCTGTCCTTCTCCCTCCACCAACCCACTCTATTTGCCAATACCTAACCGGTCTTTTTCCTGTGTGTGTGTGTGTGTGTGTGTGTGTGTGTGTGTGTGTGGGTGATGGGTGATGCAGGACGGCCTCGGCTTCAGCCTGGGAGAGTTGATTTGGGGCAAGGGGAAGGACTTCTCCTGGTGGCCCGGCCTGGTGGTGCTCTGGAAAGGCCGGAGTGCACCCGTGGGCATGAGGAGAGTGGAATGGTTCGGAGATGGCTTGTTCTCAGAGGTGAGGGAAGAGACTGGAATCATTTGCATTTGAAATTAACGCGATGGTGTGAGAAGGTGCTGCTCATTTGTGTGCCATATTGCTGCGTGTAGTGGTGCAACGGATCATCATTGATCCGTGATCCGTTCGGATCAGTATCTTCGGTTCGGCACACACATGATCCGCGGATTGATTTATAATAATTATTAATAATAATGTCCGTGTGTTCTTTTGAAGTAACATGCGTGTCCACCTGGTGTCCACAAGGCATGCTTCTAGTCCCTCCTTACAGAGCCGTAGGCTCTGCTCCGCTAGCCTGCCTGCGCGTTTTTTCTGCTCTCACACACGTTATTAGCGGTCATGCCATAACCAGCAATACATGGCTGCTAGTTTAAGTGCTGATGTGGCTGCACAGCAGCAACACAATAATAGCCTAATATCAAGTTTGTTTGTGCACACTTACATCTCTCAAGTTTTTTGCGCACCTACAGTACCTATGCTATGATATTTAGGTCATTTAGGCTTAGCCTACTGTTGGGTTCAATGTCAGCAATAAGCGACGCAACCTTGGCTAACTTGTACATAGCTTGTGCTCACTAAAATCATGAAGGAGCATTGCAAGACACTCATCTTTTTTATGATCCCAGAAAGATTTTCTTCGACTTGTTAGTTTTATTACTGTAACATGTATTTTATCTAATGACATAGAAAGCATAACGAATTGCATCCACATATCCTTGTCATCACAAGAATGAAACCGTGAGACTGAAGGCTAATTACCTCACGTATTTCTTAAAGCGACAGGGACTCAATTACAAACACCTCCTATGCGCACTCCTACACACCACAATAAAGATATGATAAATCAGTACACAAATGACTAAACATTTGTAGCTACTGTAATTATGCAGATTGTGTGTGGAGGGTCAAGCAGAATCTTGGATGGCCACTGGTGTGAATGATCACACAATATTCAATATAAGGCTACTGGTGATTAAACACCAAGTCAACTAAAATTGAAAAAAAGCATCGAAAAAGTCATTCTTGACTTAGTATCGGTATCGAAACAATAATTTTGGTATCGTGACAACACTACCTACTTTAAACACATGCTGAAAGTGCTTGAGCCACGTTACAACATCCCGTCAAAGACAAAACTATGTTTATTTGTCTTGTCTTGTCTTGTCTTTTTTTTTTTTGCTGATCCGAAAAATGATCCGATCCGTGACTCTTGATCCGAGGAACGATCCGAACCGTGACTTTTTCGATCCGTTGCACCCCTAGCTGCGTGCATGCATGTGTGCGTGCATGGGTATATTAGTTTGCACGTGTGTCCAGTAAGTTGTCTCTTTCTAAGAAACACACAATGCTGCAGTTTTGATGAAGAACAACCCGAATTTCCCAGAAGAGAATGTTAAAAACTGTTTACCAAAGAGGCAGTACACTTTAGTAAAAATAGACACTTACAGTACACAGGCATGTAAAGTACTGGCAAATGACAGCTCCTCTGGAAAAGCATTATTAGTGCATGTGCTAACTGTCTGTATGCGATTGCCTCATGATGGTGCAGAGATGGCACTAAATATTTTGAATGTGTGAATTTCAGATCCAGACAGGGGGACTACTGCCATTTGCTGCCTTTGCCAAGTGTTTCTGCACCAACTCCTATGCCAGCTTGCCACTGTATAAAAATGCCATTTACCAGGTTCTAGAGGTAAGGTGGAATTATTATGTGATGAAGGGCACAACTTACTGAATGAAAAATGATATAATTATTAACACTAAATCTACAACTAAAGGAGTTCATTTCTGCAGACTTTATTGTTGGATTAATTAAATTACTTGGTTTCCCTGTTTTATTATTGTGAGCATGTTATAATGTTGAATATGTGTGAAATCAGAAGGTACTAGATAGATATAGATAGATAGATAGATAGATGGATAGATATACTTTATTCATCCCCAAGGGGAAATTAGTGTACTAGGTAGATTCTAACTGAAGTGGCGCTCTTTGGACATGCTAAACCCCTTAGTCCTGGGACACACAGCATATTAACAGGTTGGAGCAGGCCTACTGCCTGCATGGGATGCAAGTCTCAGATGACACTCACGCTTTTTATGAAATTCAGTGAAAATCAAGACGTTCCTCAAACGGAACAATGCACATGAAACGCAGGCTGTGTGTCCCAGGACCTGCTGTACCTTGATTACAATGATCAGAGGCCTGTGTGTGATGCCTGTGTGTGTGATGCCTGTCAAGTCAAGTCAAGTCAAGTTTATTTATATAGCGCATTTCATACACAGAGGTCATTCAATGTGCTTTACATAAACAAAAAACAAACAGGAATAGCAGATAAAAGCATAGATGGGCATAGAAGAGTAATAATAATAATAATAGTAGTAATAACAATAAAAAATTTTTTTAAAAGAAAGCATTAAAGAATAATTAACATAAAGAACTTACGGTGGAAAAATTAGATGACAGATGCAGGTCTGTTTTTAACAGATAATTTAGCAAACCAGTGATAGTGATCCTTCTCGAACACCCAGAGCTCTTGCCACTCTGTGTGTGTGAGGCCTGTGTGTGTGTGTGTGTGTGTGTGAGGCCTGTGTGTGATGCCTGTGCTGCTCTCTGTGGTCCTCAGGTGGCTGGTGAGCGCTGTGGGAAGTCCTTCTCTGCCGAGTCAGGGGACAAAGCCAACGAGCTCATGCTGGTGTGGGCCTTCGGGGGCTTCCTGCCCACTGGACCTGACGGGTTCCAACCGCCCTCTGATGGTAGGAAGTAGGAGCCATTCTACAGATAGAACAGTAGTCTGGGATATACTGTATACCAGTATCCTATAGCAAAGTCTTTTAAGCAAGTCACGTCACTCGGCAGCCATATTGGCCATGGGGTCGGGCAGCGACTTTGACCGGAACAAGACCAGGCTCTATCTAAATGAATGGGGAGAGAGCTGGATGTCCATGTTCCGAGGTGTAAGAGACATAAAAATCACATGTTTGAAATCACGATGAAAATCAGACTAAAATCGCTGAAAAGGTTTGGTGGGTTTGTATCAAATTAACGCTTAAAAAGCCTTTTTCTTACTGGTAATTTTGGACCGCGCATGCTCTATTCTTCACGAAAAGCGTGACCGCCAAGGATCGGCCAAATGATTGGAGCAACGGCACTGGAAGAGGCGGGACATGTGCAAACCATAGCAAACCGGTGTAAACATCTGCCATCTTTCGCGTTACGAAGTTACCCCATGCTTTTCAATGGGCGATTTTTCCAGTGCAGTGTCTCCTCATATATAAGTGTCTCTGCCTATAGTATACGCCATCAAATTCCACTACATTAACGCGCTTATTTTATTTGTTTATTCTGTGTAGTAGGTTTATTTACATTGATAAACCACCTTGTGAGAACAGAATCTTGATTATTGTGTTATTCTGGAAAGGTCTAAGCAGAACAATTACACTCACAGTCACAGCTCACTGGAGAAATATCTGGGGGGCCTTTTTTAGCAGAGCTACAAGTGAAGTGGAGGTTATGTATTGTTATCGCATCATTAACATTACCGTGGCCTCTGTTTCACGGTTCATCCTGCAGACAACCCAAAGGATTCCGACTCCTCCATGTCCGATTACCAGCCCCCAGCCAAGAGGAAGCACACCTCCAGGAACAACTACCATATTGAGCCAGAGGGGCGAGGTAAACCTCGTCTTTTTTGGAAATGCGCCTGTAGATTTATTTGAGCATTTTAACTAATGGAGCAGAGCACATCCTCTCATTATCAGTCCTCCAAAGATTTAATCGTGATTAAAGATTCTAACATGATATATTGTCTTGTTTATATCCGTCTTGTTTCAGAATTGATCCTCCATAAAGTGACGAGTAAAGGGAAAAAGATTGAAAGTAAGTGAGCATGTTTCAAAACATCGGCATTTATCCTCATATGTGGATCAAAAAGATGTGTTGGCTAAACTGGGCTTGTCTCTGCTTCTAAAGGTTTGTGCATATCATGTGGAGACAGTGACGCGGAGGTTTTGCACCCACTGTTTGAAGGAAGTCTATGTGGGATGTGCAAGGTAAACTTTTACATTCAAATCACAGAACCCCTGTAATGGATTAACGACAGAACTCCTAGTAGATTAGTGTGTGATAATAAGTGGCTTATTGAACTGTGATGGGATGTATGGTAATCATTAGTGAAGTCTTTCACTATTCAATCAGTATTGCTGATGCTGCCAACACCAAGAGCATGGCTTAGTTTGCTGCACTGTATTATATACACACACACACACACACACACACACACACACATGTTTGTGGTGTAAACAGTACAGTACGTAGTTTGTGATGTATTGTGTACTGAGTAATAGAATATGTATGTATGTGATATGTGAATATGTATGTATGCGATGTGTTGTTTACTGAGTAGTGCTTGCTGTTGTTCCCTGCAGAAAAACTTCATGGAGACGTTGTATAGATACGATGAAGATGGCTATCAGTCCTATTGCACAGTGTGCTGTTTTGGCAAAGAGGTGCTACTGTGTAGCAACTCTAACTGCTGCAGGTGAGAATGAACATGTCCAACTTTCTCAGTCTCTCTCTCTTTCTATCTTCTGAAGCCTCCTCTTTTCTTTTTTTGCTTCGTTCTCCTTCCTTCAGTACTCTCCCATTTTTGTCACCCCTGCCCCCCCTGATATGGTTGCCCCCCCTGATACCCCCTGATATGGTTCTCTTTTCAACCACCAGTATCAGTAGTATAAATAAAAAAAAAAAAAAGGTTTAGTCCATTTTCTCAATGACCTTGTGTCACTCTAAGGCTACATCCACGCCAATCCGTCTTCATTTTAATACATTTAATCTAAAATACGTTCTCTATCCTCATGCACATTTCCAAAACGCTTGGTATAGTGTACATGAGGGGCACAAACGTAACTAGTGTGTCGGATTCAATGGAAAACGGAACAGTGTGGATATTGCCTTAACATACCCCCCTCTCCCCAAACCCTTTCTCAAACTGTCTGTTTGCAGGTGTTTCTGTAAGGACTGCCTGAACTTCCTGGTAGGCCCGGGCACGTTCGAGGAGCTGAAGGAGGTAGAGCCGTGGAGCTGCTACATGTGTTGCCCCCCTCAGAGGTTTGGCGTGCTGAAGCGGCGGCCCGACTGGAACGCACGAGTCCAGGAGCTCTTCGCCAACAACGGCATTGTTCGATTTGTGAGTGAAACCTCCTCTGATGGTGTCATTTTTTTTATGTCACATTTCCTCATCATGGCGGCCCCTCAGCTTGCGTTGTGCGTCGCATGCTTTGTACGGTCTGGCTTTCATGAGCTGATGCTCTGTGACACTCTGGGGCTGCATTCAGATTTGTTTTTTAAATTAGGAAGGTAACGAAATGAAACGATCGAAATGAGATGAAAAGATCCAGAAGCAAATGCTTTAATTGCTTAGGATAGGTGCTTGAATGCTTCCTCTCAAGCCTCCTTTAGAATAGTGTACACACGGAAGCATTCTTAATGAAAGAAAAGCAGATTGTAGTGCTCCAAAATTCATTACGCCAGGTAATGACAACAAATCAACATGATGCTAATCAACATCTGCCTTCTCATAATTACATAGTCTAGTGCGTATACATTCAGATTGTCAGTTCTATTCTCAACTCCTTAAGAATTGTTCTTCATATCTTTCCTTGGCCTCATGATGTTTTCCATTGAGGTCAAGGACAGGGGGATAGTGACAATAAGACAGAAAATCTGAATTCTTTCAGTCAGGGAATTGTCTTGTGTTATGGTATAATTGGTTACGAGCTCTGACGGTTGACTGTGTTTTGGCATCCTGTAGGAGCCACAGCGTGTTTATCCATCCATCCCTGCCCACCTGCGCCGACCCATCAGAGTCCTGTCTATCTTTGACGGCATTGCCACAGGTCTGTCTGACTGTCTGTCTGTCTGTCAATCATCTGTGTTATTGATAATCCAAGATCAGTGCTTAAACTTCTCATTTGCCAGTCACTAAAATCCCTGGATAAATGTGGACATCTAATAGATCAAATCTTTTTAATGCACCGTAATGATATTGCACCTAATCAAATCATATTTCCTCCATTTTTGGTCCATTAAGTATCATGATATTTGGATTGGATTTCCGTAGACACTTATGCCATCTTAATGACGGTCTTTATTTTGCACAGGCTACGTTGTGCTGAAGGAGCTCGGTTTCAACATTGACCTTTACTTAGCTTCGGAAATCCTTGATGACGTGATCACTGAGGGTGCTGTCAAACAAAACGGAAAGATCGGATACATCAAGGATGTACGCACCATCACCCGCAGAAACGTAAGTGATCACACACGCCCACACCAAATCATGTTTACACCTCAAACACTACTGAAGTTACCAGTAAAATGTATTTTAAAGCTCATTTGATTTGACTCTTTTTCTTTTCCCACAACCTTTATAGTTGACTGAATGGGGCCCATTCGACCTTCTGATTGGTAGAAGCCGTTGCAGTGATGTGTCTGTAGCGAATCGAAATCAGCGTAAGTAAATAAATCTGGTTGGTTAATCTCAACTTTTACACTGAGTCCATTGAAAAGATATCAAAGATATCCTTTTGTTCAAAATGTTAAGGTCACATTTTCTTTCAAAGGGTTGTCACCAGGGCTGCACATTTTGATGAAAATGTCTTATCACAATTTTTCTAACAGAAGTGGAATTTGTGTTTTACGATGATTTTTTAATGTCAATGACTTGATTCACTTCAATATTCCAAATGTGTCTCTGAGTTGTGCCACTTCTGGTTGGTAGGGGGGGGGGGCAAGCTTGGCACGTGGGAGGCATGGTACTCCTGATTGACTGTGATGCTCACTGGTCGGGGGTTCTGTGCTTCTCACGTGCTACGCTTGCTCACTGGTCAGAACTGGCACAGTCAGAGAGCATGACATGAATGTGTAAGTCAGAAATGTGACAAGATTAACTGCAGAATTAGCTTTTGCAATTGGTTGGTTCATATTACATATCGGTTCATACGATAGATTATTGCAATAATTGTGCAGCTGTAGTTGTCACATGAAATTGTCAAGCATTCCTAAGCTTGTTTTACAGATCACTAGATTACTGTAAGAAGTATACAGTGTATATTGTATAACCTTTGGTTTAGGTGTGGGTTTTATGGGAATTGAGTGTGCATTACTGCCTCCTACTGGAGTAGGGTGTGTACTACACAGAGATGAAGCACATCATTAGTCTGGCTAAGCTCAATCCTTTAAGATTGAACATTATTATGGGGGAGGCTGCACTTTGTTTCCACCGCAGAAGAGGTGGGATCAATGGGCATCGTTCAAATGACTTCATACGCTTGGATAGTCCTTCAACCAATCAGACCAACAATCCAGTGCGTCTTTTGGATAAGCTAGTTTCTGATTGGAGCCAAAGGTTCTGGCAGGGAACAGAGGAGAAAGATGTGCAGGTTTCCAGCCTGAACTGCCAGGCGAAATCCAAATTCACTGGAAGTTCAGGCAGGGTTCACCCAGCCTAGCACGTCATGCTTTCTGCAGTACATTTCGTGCTAGTGACGTCCTTGGTGGAGGTCAGGTTTTCAGTGTGATTCCTTTTGTCTGTGGATCTTTTGTCGGTGTTGTATAGGCCAAGGAAGAATCTTAACATTTTAGAGCATATCTCACTCGCAGGACACTTAAATGAATTTAGTTTCACTTTCTATAATGTGGCAACATATGGCATTGGTGTTTGGCAGGGGGCAAGTGCCCTCGGAGTGTCCTTTTGCCTTTCTCTCATGTCGCTTTCCTCTTCCGCTTCTCCAGAGGGCATTGGCCGGCAGTTCTTTGAGTACTACCGCATGCTGACCATGATGAGGCCGCGGGATGATGACGACCGCCCGTTCTTCTGGCTCTTTGAGAACAAAGTGGCCATGAGTGCCGATGACCGGAGCGACATCTCCCGCTTCCTGGAGGTATGAAAACTGTTCTCTCTGTAACAGCCTACAGTTAGCCTGGTAGTAAATCAGACCCTGGAATCTTTCAGATTAAGGGTCTGGCCAAGAATAATTGAAAATGGCTCTACTCGAGGGTGGCACCAAGCATGCATTTGAAAATCTCACTGCACGCAATTGGTTAACACTATGACCATTGTTTACTCTGACTGATTCTGGACTTCGACGCAATTGGATAACTACGACTAAAACCGAAAGTTGTAGCGCTGTCGTCATCAGTTCAGCTCGCCTTTGTTCCACCTACGCCGATTTGATTGGTTGCACTGATATTGGTGCAAAACGTAATGTGTATCGTTATCGTTGCTCGTGGCCAGAGTATCTTGCAGACTCGATTCAATTTGTGCTCTCACGAGAACTCTGTATTTCCGGGGTAGCCTACAGTGCCATCAGTTTCCTTTAGTTAGTCATCCTACCACTATAACTAGTACTCTACTTTTTGATAATAATTATTATATGATACAAATGGGCCCTCAACAATGGAGGAGGAGCATTCCTTATGAGTTGATGCTTTGAGGGCCATCCAAACATCCGAGTTTTCTCCCAGTTAGTTTTCATGTGAAGTTTGTAGCCTCTAGCTGCTAGTATTATTTAAGGAAGAATATTTCACTGTGGTTAGTGAGTCTCTTTTGTTTTGTGTCTGTGATTCTGCATGGCCCTTCTCTGTGTATTTATAGTATTTAAGGTGTACCAGGGTTTCCCCCAGAAAATGTGTTAGTTAAGGTGGTGTCTGTCCAGGGGAAGGGGGCGTCGCCGTAGCGTCCCCGCCGCATCGCCGCCACTGCCCTACGATGGGGGGGGGGGTTCGAGACCGTTGTTTTAACTGCAGCCGAGACCGAGTGACAACGACCGAGTCTTTTAGGAAGCAAGTCTGAGTCGAGACCGAGTCTTAAAGGAGTCAAGGCCGCATCAAGACCAACCAAAGAAAGGGGTTTTCATAATTTACATCACCAAGGATCATATAACAGTTCAATTCCCAAAGGGTAGAGAGGGGATTGTTGGCTACAGGAGCAGTCTAGCACACACTTGTCTAAATAACTTCTTTTCTGATTTACTTGAAGACAAAGAGGTCAGCTGAAGTATAAATTCAGTAGGCTGTCAGCATTTCATTAATGTTGAAAATGTTGAATTTTGACACTAATGACAGCAATATACCTGGATTTCACATTTATTGTATCAGATTTAATTGTATCAGCAACCAATTAAACGTGTAAGTTTAGCCTACAACTCCAATACAGGGCCTTTTGTATCTTTCAAAACCTTTGCACTGCTCAGCATAGCACCATAGGATATATTTTAAAGCCAGTCAATATTATAATATTCTATTAAAACCAAGAATATTTGTAATGGTGGATATTTTAGAATATACCATGAAATAAAGATGAAACTGTATGAAAATGTAACATTGAAAATGTAACATTGTGCGAACGTTTTTAATGCTTTTTAAAACATAATTAGCGAGATCGTACAGCATTGAACGCTAATATATTGTCACTAGCAACCAAATCTGTTATCTGTCAAATAGCCTACAGTTGCATGTTCAGCTCTGAACAAAAACATTCAGGAGTTATTTCAGCAAAACCGAAACGTGCGTCCCCGTCCCGCCCTGTCGGGATGAATGAAACTGGCATGGGAGACAAGAGGCTACAGTTTGAAGTTTAAACTAGCCTGTGTAAACCTCAGACAATTTCAGTATTTTACAACACGTGAATGAATAGCCGTCACAAGTTGTTGTTAGCTGTAGGCTAGATGGCACAAGTGTTTGTCACAACAAATTACAAGATGCAGAGATTCGTCAAATCTAGCTAGGTTTAGGCTATTTGTGTTCGCAGTCTCTCTGAGATATGCGTGGCATTGGCACCTGATATATATAAAAAAAACTCATGCTGAATGAGCGCGTCGCCTGTGCACATAGGCCAACTCGATTTGAAAAGGTTTATTTTTTTTATGCGTTCTACAGAGAAGGGAGACTAGCGGCTACGGTTTGGAATGACAGGGAGAAAACATGACAGAGTAATACGGCGAATATCACTATATATAATTTACTTATTTATTTATTTATTTATTTATTGAAGACGCTAGTTAAGGCGGCAGCCCTGTGTTGTTAAGGCGGCCGCCTTAGCAGGAAAGCGCTGCGGGAAACCCTGCGTACTGCAATGTCTGTTCTGTCTTAATTCCACCACATTGTGTTTACAGTCTAACCCCATCATGATCGATGCCGCTAATGTCAACCCAGCTCACAAAACTCGATTCTTCTGGGGAAACCTTCCAGGAATGTCCAGGTGAGCACATACAGATGTACGCAGACTCTCTGTATAAATGTATACATTCCAGAGCCCTCGTGCATCTAAAATCCGTCTATGTCGTGTCTATGTTTTCAGGTCTATGGCTGTTTCTCAAAGTGACAGAGTTAATCTTCAGGACTCTCTGGAGATCGGACAGATGGCCACGGTGAGATGGAACCCCTAATGTTCACCAGAGTGTGGACTGTGGGCTGTAGTAGATTTTGTTCACAGTTTCTCACTGAGATTTAGTGATTTGCTCTCAACGTTATTATTTGGACTAAGCTAAAGTGCAATACAAGTTAAAGGCTAATACAATCAACACAAGTGCCAGATGACCATAATAGTGAGTGGAGGAGTTTTCTTTCTTTCTTGTTCTTCATAGATAAAGTTGCAGATTTTATTTTGTAATATGTTTACATTTTTTTTGCAGTTCAATAAAGTGAAAACCATGTCCCCCAACTCCAACTCCATCAAACAAGGAAAGATGGGACCATTGCCAGTGAACGGGAAGGATGACTTCCTGTGGTGCAGCGAGTTGGATAAGTAAGTGACTATCACCTGACCCTTTTGAATGTACGAAATCATATGAAAATGTTACACATTTAAGACAAGGCAAGTGGGTGGGAAACGGTATGCCTAAAAGGTCCAGGCTGTTGAAGCAGTGTCAGTGGCCAATTTAAGAATAAAGGAGAGATTGTGAATGTTTTATTTGGATTAAATGTGCATGTGGAGGGCGGCTGTCCATTGAGCGCGCACGAGAGCGGGCCAAGGAGAATGAGTTTATTTCTACTGTTTGGTAATTAAGTTGCACGCATAGACTACTTAGACTACTAGAACTTTATGCTTCTACCCGAGCAGCGTCAGGTGCATCAGTGCGACCACCGACCACGCTTCCAGGTATGATCTCGTTGGTTTTCATGGAGACAGACAGCCGCGGTGTGCACGGAGGGTAGGGGCTGTGCGTGTGTGTGTGAATGAGAGACAGACGCGCGAGTGACAGAGAGGGAGCGCAGGGAAAGGAAATTCAGCTTTACGAATGCTGCGTGTTTTTCAATAGCGTTTCAAAATAAGAATAAATAAATAAATAAATAAAAGAATAGCGAAACGCAATATGTGGCGGCCGGTGCTGAATCTGTGGCGCACCGCCACAAATTTGTCTATGTGTGGGAAACACTGCAAATCATTGTTAAATGATGGTCAGTGTTAGCCTGGCTCTCACCAGACCAGTGACTCTGGGGACTCTACTCTGTATGTTCTACTGCACAAGAGGCATGATCAACGGCCATAGTTCAAATGACTCCGTACACATTTGGATAGTCCTTCAACCAATCAGACCAACGATCCGGGTGCGCCAGGTGGATAAGCCAGTTTGTGATTGGCCCCTGCAGATTTGTAGCCGAAGCAGGATAGAAAAATGTGGAGGTTTCCAAGTCTATGTTCATTTTTGGAGTAAATGTTGTCAGTCATTAATTCTGTGGTCTGACCCACAGGGTGTTGCCAAAACAGTACACGGACGTGGCCAACATGGGCCGGGGACATCAGCAAAAGTTCCTGGGTCACTCGTGGAGTGTTCCAGTGATCCGGCACCTCTTGGCTCCCCTCAAGGACTATTTTGCATGCGAGTAGGGAAAATCTGTGGTTGTTGTGCCTTGCTTTTAGAGCTCTACAAACAAAACAATACCAAACAAACAAACAAAAACAACACACAAAACCAGCATCAATAATATAACATTGCCAACATGCAATTACCAGTGTCAGGGTTCATGAGTTTTTAATGAATTGTGAATTTTTGCTGTTTCTGGGTGTAGCTGTTAATTTATTATTATTATTTTCTAACACTTACAACATTCAACATATTGTATATTTCTGTACTTTTAAAGTTGTTTTTAGAGGTGTTTTTAATGTTTTACTGAAGTCTGTGACTCGGTGAAAGTACAGTGAGGATGGATCAGTCAGCAGTGTAAAAGGACCATTGGTAGCTGTATTCTGTAAGCCACAGTCATATTGATTTGGGGAAAAATTAAATATTCTCTGCCTTTGTACATTTCTGTCTTTTTCTGTCTTCAATTATCTTTCTTTTTTTTTGGTCTGGTGACCAGCTTTGGTCCTGTGAATGCACAGCTACTTTTCATTTTTATCTTTCCAGTTGAGACGGTTACATGTACATTTTGTTTGTATGTAGAGTTAATATTGCAAGTTAAACCGGTAAACACCTGCCCCTGAAACACCAGCAGTTAATGGGTATTGTGTGCATATCATGTTTATTGATGATTAGGGGAAGTGGACACTTTTTAACCCCCTTTTAAAATATGTTATTGTAGCTATCATTAATGACTTGGTGCTATTTCCAGCATTTCTACCATTTTAAATGAACTTGAATGTCTTGGTGCTACGAAGATCTTTTTTAAAGTTTGTTTTTAGTTATTTACATTTGGTTTGTCTGTGTTTAATTATTTGCAATAGAATGTTAGAACACATGGCTGTGTTTGCCTTTGCCTTGTGTTTGCAAGATGTTGAATAAATATCCTGCACCGTGAATGTTGTCTTGTCAATGAATCACATATGCTGTTTTCGCTGTATGACACAGTATGACTCTCTTTGTTAAATGCGGTCATTTCAGACTAGTCCAGGTGATGAAACGTGTAGCCTTGCTTACAATATAACGTTTTATCATTTAAGGTTAATGCATCACTCTTGAAATATGGTATAATACTGGTAGCATTTTGTCCAAATGACTGAAGGCCTACAGACCCATAGACCCTGCACAAACCTCTGTTTGTAATGTGTTGCTCCTAAGCTTAATGATCAGATTGTTCTTGAGGCATGAACAGTAGATATCTTGATGTTTTTGCACTACATTTTCTTTAAAATATGAACGAATTCAGGAAAACATCTGGAACAGAACCATGTTGCATAAATTATACACACCTTTCACCATATCCCTCAGTTTCCTCTTATTTTGTTTCATTATTGAAACAGGTCATGTGGTACATGTGGAAGTAATTGTAGGTTGATACTGAGAGAACCAACTGTAGCTCCACTGACATTCACACAATGATCAGTAGTGCAGACTGACAATATCAGCTTATCAGTGATTAGTCACAGACATCGTCACCAATGGATAGTGCGGAAGATGGAGTGAGGGGACACAGACCTGTTTGGTTTTGACGTTGTCTAAAGTGTTCAGAAAATGCCTTCACTACATTTCGGATATGCTAACCTATCCATATGGGATGGAAGGACATAATGATATTGTTTTCATAGTTTTCAAGTGTCAAGCCAATAATTGATCATACTGAATGGACAATAGAGGTTCTCAATTAAAGGTGCTCTATGAGATCTTGCATGGTTTTTAGAGCAATTTCATTTTTGTCTCAAATCAAAGCCATCTCACTTTGATCAGCTTGCTGCCTGCTCCCTGAATACATTGTGAAAAAATCCGGACTCTGGAGACAACACAGGGGCTGTAAACCGTCAAACAAACACTGGGCACAGGCTGTGTACCAAAACAACAACATAACATACCATATTTCAGCCAAACAATTGAAAAAATAAAAATAAAATAATAATCTTTCTTGTACAGTGAAGATGAGATATCAAAACATCAGCTAGTTATCAGTCTAACTGATGCCCCTTGCAGAAATGCAGAAAATGCATTGGCATGACACCCTAGACTCATGGCACTGACTTTGATCAAATCTGCCCCAGATGGCACAAGAAAGACTGTAGGGCACATGTCAAATTACTGGGATTTGCTCTTTTCCATTGCAAGGGCACTTCATGCTGCAATGCTGTCTGAAGGGCACTTCATGTTTTTATAACCAATGAATCATCAAAAAGGCACCTGTAGGGAACTTCAAGTTTATCCCATTGTAAAGGTACAGTACCTACTACATATTTTCCACTGCAGGGGCATCTGGAAACTTCCCTAAATTGATGCAAGTAGGGACACCCTTTACTTCACAGCATCACATTTTATTCACGAAAGAAGAACCTGTGTTGACACTTCTTTCACCTGAAGTACAATTTAGGGCTGCATTCCATTGCATTATGTACTGGAAATGACTCCCTTTGCAGGGGCAACATAGAGGGCACTCCATAATTGCACCCTTTTCCAATGGAAGGGCACACATAGGGAACAGAAAGTAGGCCTATAGACCATTTTAATGGGCACCTTTTGTTGTGCATTTGTTGAATAACTGTCAACAGAACATGTCTTAATGAGTGCCCTACTAGTGCTGTAAAAGGGTCATTCCATGTCAGTTCAAGCCGAGTGCATGCACTTGCGCAGAAAAATCTGAAAAAATATCATGTGTACCAATACCCACCCCCCTCTCCCCTCCTGCAGTTTCACTGCATTCTTTGCTTTGGTAATGATATGCATGTGACAAATAAAACTCCTTGTATCCTTAATTGTATTATAATATATAAATTATAATATATAATTATTATAATCAGGAAAATAATAATCTTTCATTTTCGACCCAAAACATGGACAAAATGCACCATTGAGATCAATGTTTTGTCCCCACCCCTGCAATTTCAGTGATTCTGTGGTTACTCTATACAAAACACATTTCTCAGTAGATCTCAATGGTGCATGGTCAAATTGGAGTTTTTTAAAAAGAATAGGTAAAGTAGAATAAAGAAATACATATATACAGAAAAATCTTTTTATTCCCACAAGGTGTTAGGGTGCTCTGAATATGAAATCCAAAATTATTTTTCAAACTTGACCCAAAAGTAAAGAACACCCTTTAAAAACAGAAGTGTGAGCAGCATAGCTTTATTAATCATTAATTTAGCGACACTGAAATGGCCGAATCATTCACTTTCCCATGGTTTTAACCTTCGTGACAATTGGGAGACTGTTGGTGTTTGTTGGCACGGCCTAATATCCAGATTCTCAATCCCAGGGACTTCTTCACCGGCTTGAATCAGGCGGAGAACCTCTGCAAATGTCAGTTTGTCCTTTCCCACATTTCGACGGGAATCGAGAAGCGCTTCGTTGTCAGACTGCCCGGATTTAATGACCTGATTAATGTCCTCCAATTTACGAGATTCAACACAATCTGCGGCTGAAACGGGTTGTGATTTATGACAGTGACTCCACTGTCTGTAACCCTCCAAGTCAACAGGCTCGATGAATCTGTATTGGGTTTTTTTAAAATAAAAAAGAAAGAAAAACAGACATTTCAGCCACCACACTGAACACAAACACAAACGGTAAGATATATGATGACTTTACAAACCTATTATAATAAAACAATTTCAGCTTCAGTATATTTTCTGCTCCCTTGTTCGCCTGGATACTTTTTAAACCTTCCTGAAAATTGGTATTGCTCTCGAAGTCATAGGAATTGAATCGATGGTAGACAGACTCCATTTAATTTGAGTTTTTGCTGCTGCAATGATTGAACGAGCCTACGACACCTAGGGTTAATATTACCAAACAAAACCAACTTATGGCTTGAAAAGCCTACTATGCTAGCCTGAAGAGCCAGCCCATACTATGCATGAAACACTAGGGACCTTTTTTTTACCGTCTATCCATGAAAAGGAAAGAGCCAAACAAAAACATATCCGCATCCGCATACGTCAGACACTCAGACAGCTCATAGCCAAATGGATAGAAAAGATGGTTGTGCCCCCTTGCGAAGAAACGATGCAGTGGATCCTATCCGAAAATACCAAGTAATCAATTTACCAAACAATCACTTGGAGACAAATTACAACAAAACATGTGTTATTTCTGTACATTGACAACATGGTTAAAAAAACTGTTGGCAAAATCATAATTCGACCTTTTTTGTTGCAGTTATGATAATTAATTTAGAAAAGGCTAGGTTATTATGTTAAACGAGAAAACGGTCACAAGAAGATTGCATTTCAGGAAAGCTGTGTTTAGATCAGAGAAAATTGTAATAATGTAGCCTAGATTGAGTCACTGTACTGTCAGGGATATTTCATAACAGACTGCATTGCAACAAATTTCCCTTAGAACAGGAGCTAATTACCCGTCTCTGACTGCTGTGTTGCTGATATTTTACCATTTATTTTCAGTACATTTGCAACATTGAAACAAACCACCGATATCCAGGAATATTACTAGAATGAATCCAGGAATGAATACTCCACGCACGCAAACGCACTTTGGAAATATCGCGAGACGTCGCAGCTCCTCTCACTACGTAATGTGCCGTGCTGCTTATGGCGGCGCTGGTGACAGTGCTGAAAGCTGTTGGGGTGAGTTTTTGGTGAATTAATCGTTATAAATCGTGTTTTACACGTATGTGTGCAATAGATCACACTCTGCTCATCATTTGTGTCAGTCTGTTGGTATGTAATAATGTGAAAATAACGATTTATTTCTCCAAGACACCGAGGCCTGGGTGGGGGCAGTGTTTCCAGGGTTTGATTTTCCATCATAAATCAAGACGATGGTATTAGTTTTTGGTAAAGGTTGGCATTTGATGTTGGTAGAAATCATCCTCTTTTATTCTAACATCTGAAAGTAAGCGTCGAATATAACTGGCTTCATGATGTCCACACGAGCGTCAACGTTAGCTGTCGTGTTAGCTTAGCTTTTCTCTCTTCGCTGTGTAGCATGTGAGCACTGTGATTGCTAGTAGGCTAAGTTAACGTTAGCTATCTGCTGGATGAACTGATCCCTTTCTTTGATTTCCTTTGTTGTTTGTGGTTCAGGTAGAAAATTGAAGGCTTAAATATATTGATGTGTGTTTCTTTAACAAGCGAGGCAAACAATAGCGTTTTCTTAACCGCCCTATCCCAACTCTAAAATCACCTATGACCGTTTGTCACACTTTAATCCCCCTCATTTTAGACAACGTTAGCAGGCTAACGTTAGACTGGGCGCTAGGGGCCCCGCACAACAGTTAGACGTAAGCTAGCTAGCTAGCTATCGTGGTTAGACACGTTAGTCGAACATTTAAATGTACCCAACTGAGACTAAAAAGAAACTAGGGGTTGTTTTCTAATCTAATCTACACAGGATGGTTTAGTTTGAAGTTAAATAATTTGATGTCACGATGTTAAGCACTAAACTAAGGTAGGTGCGTCGTATTTTATAGACAGATCACCCCGTTGCCTTGCTCTTGGCCTCAGAGGGGTTCATGAAGCCCAGCACCCTGTAGGGTGATGTTGCAACTCTTGCACCGAGTTGTTTGCACACAAGCAAATTATGTACTCGTCTCATGTCTCTACCGAACGTATCGCCAAATGACATTTGCTCTCTGCGACAAATCTGGCTATGTTGGCTGCGTCTGCCTTGACATGTGAGTTTGTTACTTTTAAGGAATCTTTTAATCCATTGTCAGCACTTAAAATGACCAATCCCGATTCGGTTCCTGTGGGCGGACTCGGTATGCGGCTGTTTTTTGACTGCGTCACGGGCAGCTGGAAAACACGCGCTCTTAGGTTCCGACGTGATGCTGTTAGCCAGTATAGCGTATCAACTTTCTTTAACCATTGCTATTGTGTGTTTTTCCTACTGTATGGGGTTGTTATATGGCGTGCATATTGTGTGTGGAAAGTATTGAAATTGGATGTTGTCCAGGGTCTGACGCTGAGGCAAATGTTTACAAATGCCACCCAGACCTTTGCCCCACTTTAATTTGGATCCTTCTAACCATTTACCCTTTCCTCATGTTTTCAACGCCGTGGTAAACCTGACTGTTCATTTTTTTATTTGTGAATTTACAAATTTAACTAGTAAATTAGGACTTGAATAAAGGCATCCTTCAAATAGTGTAAACATACCTCCATGTAGACTTTTATGATTAATTAATCCATTTTAATTATGGAAATCATGGCTTGGCTTGGTCCTCCTGTAAGACTCCACTCCCTAGTTGTGAATTTGACCCCATTCCATGGCCTTGTTTTGAATGCCCATGAGCCTTGTGCTGTGGTGGTGCTGCTACTAGTTATTAAACTAATCGAGGTGTCATTCGAATCAGCTTTTCCTCAGCTTTTTCTTTTTTTTTTAGTTGTGTCCAAGCCAGCTGAAAGAAAACAGGACTTTGAATAAATGAAGGCTATGAAATAGCAAAGCTCTGTTCAGAACTGTGGTCATACTTTTCACACACACTTAGTAAGCAGCGCGTGCGCGCACACACACACACACACACGAGGGTGGTGGTGTATCATCAACAGAGTGAAATTAGACAGTGGTCAGCAGTGAGCGGCAGTCCTCCATAAATATCCTCTCACACCGGCTGGTATGCACAGCGACTTGTTGATCTGTGTCCTAACGGGGAGCATCAAGGCAGCTGGTCCTCCAAAACAGGGGCCTGTGCTCAAGCAGAAGGGGGCAGCTGTGCACACTTTATTTTTAGGTGGGGGATTGTGGATAAAGAACACAAGGGTTCTGTTCACACAATAGATGTGTAATTTTGCTCTGAGGGACCTGTGGCAGTTCTGTTTATACTTGTTCCTCATGTTATGACTTATGTGTCATGTTCTGCCACTCTGTGTACTTTGTAACCACGGTGGCTATGATTTCTGGTATGTTGTTAATTTGTCACCATCTCCACTGAGTACTGCTTGATGCATCTTCCACCAGCATAATAATGGTGTCATGGTCTTTGAGAAAGTGTGTCTAGTCATGTGTGTGTTTGGTTGTCACCTAATGTCTTTGTTTTTGCTTTGTTTTTGTTTTTTTTACAGTATGAAGTGAAACAGAACTGATTTTTGTACCACCTGAAACTGCTACTTCAAGTTCAGATCACACCGAAGTAACAATTCAAGGAAAAAACATCCCAAAAGTTAGTAAATCAACTGGTGCAACGAAACTCCGAAGACTAAGGATAACAACTTCACTTCAATAGAAACGGGGAAAAAAACCGAAGCAACCAGACTAAGTAACCAAAGATCTGTGAGCCCAACTGAAACAAGAAGCTGAAGAAGACAACGAAGACAAAAAAAATTAACAACAAACCTAAGCCACAGACGACAACCAACAAAAAAGCGACCTGCAAAGACAATACTTGATCTGAGACAAGAAGTTTGTGCCTACTCAACAGCTTTGACAAAGCACACGTCCCAACGCTGCTTGAAGCCCTTCTCATCCTCACCGCACCTCTCTCATCCGGGGTGCGGAGAGGGCTGCTGTCTGCTCGTTTTATCTTTTCGTTACCTCCTCCTGTCCCTTCCTCATCTGCTCTCTCTCTCTACTAGATCTGTTTCTTTTGTTTTGGGAAGCGTAGCTGCCGTCCCCACGTTTGGCCTTTATATATTTTCCCTTCTTAATTCCTCAACTTCTCTTTTTTGTCCTTTTTTTTTCATTGTTGCTTTTGCAACTTTCTTTTGAACACGTGCCAGAAAACTTGACATAAGCGAGTGTGTGTGCGCGTGTGCGTGTTTGTGAACAGAAAATCTGCAATAGCAGTGCCACGGTTGGTGTCCCAAGACAGAACAACACAACAAGACCTCAAGGTAAGTGTCTCTTTGTTCCAATTTCGCTATCATTAGTCTTGACAGTTGTCATGAGTGAATGAATCATATCAGATATAGCTGTACCGTATGTTCTCTGTAGAACATTCCTCATGTTTGTTTTAAACCAAATAATGGAGGTCCAGATTAAATATGGGCCTGTGTGCAATGGTACATGCCAACCAACCTTTCAGTGACTGAAGGTTTTTTCTTTTCCCCCTAAAGGAATATTTTGATTATTTTACGATTTCCCCCTCCTCAGCCTAGAAGTATTCCATCCTCCCTATGGAATATTCCATTTTGACTCCAGCAATACCACAATATCACCAGTGATACATGATTGGTTATAAATACCACCCAGAAAGGTTAAAAATGAAGTCATTCTGCACATGGTACCTTCAAGTGCCATGGTAGTTATACTTGAGCTGGTTGTTTGTTATATGGAAGTGCATCATATATATCCACTACACTATAAAGTCCCCTGTTTTCAGCAGTCGCCTTTACACTCATGCTTACTCAGCATATGATTGTGATCTTCAAGCATACCCAAATAAAGTAACCATATAGTAGCTATCATACAAACAGTCATATTCACATGATGTTCCAGATCATGGCCTTCCTAGAATCCTTGAGCAGTGCTTGTACATTAGGGGTTACTCAAAATAAGACCATAAAAGCAAATGTTTTCTGTTAGACAGAAATTGTCCTTCTCAAATGAATTGATTAAGGCCAGCCCTGCTTGAAAAAATGCAGGAAAAGTACAATGTACAGGATTAAAAGGTTGTTGATTAATTTCACATCCACCAATTACAGACCAAGGGTAGTGATCTTAGGTTTAGCACAAAATTAATATCGCTAGTCATATGGTGATGGTGTCTGATTCAGAATAACTGAGTTTACTGTATTGTGAAGATGGGCATATGTTAGTGGGCGATGGCTATCATAATTTCAAGATGGGTAATTGTGTCAAGGGACCAAGCATGCTTAATACTGTATGTCAGGGGACAACAACAGATGAAATTGGCTTAAATGTGGACGGGAAACGATTAGAGGATGCTTGAGGCTTGGATTGTTAAGCTAAGTGTGCAGAATACGGAATGGGGCTGCTCTTCCCAGCAGGACTGTTGTAAAGGAACTGGTCCGTAATGCTTGCCTCTCGTTTAACCGCCGTCAAATGCCAACATTTCTGAAAGTTGTCCCCAGACATTGTTATAGTTATTTTGGAAAAGTATGATAGATAGATAGATAGATAGATACTTTATTGATCCCCAAGGGGAAATTCAAGAATATGTACGGTATGTGCCGTCAACAGTAAGAATTATGGGTAATTACTGCCTGGATTGTTTCAATATATCCTCAGTAGTGTCCCATTGACAGTTCATCACACTGTGTTACCTTTTGTGACCTTTTACCTCTGAGGAACCCACAGTCCATTATCATGACTGTTCCGCTTTGCTCAATGGCTGTTCTTGTTGCCTCCCCCCTTCCCCCACCCTTTTATTTGTGCCCCCTCCCCACCCTTCCCCCTCCCTCTTCACCTTTGCAGAAATCCAGAGGTGTGGCCTTGGCTGGTCAGTTGAAAAAAAAAAAAAAAAAAAAAACGAAAAAAAGAAACTAACCTATTGAAATTTTTAGAGAAAGAGTGAAAAAAAAAATCACGTCTTGGCACCCTTAACGAACAAGCCATCCACTTAAAGCAAAAAAAAAAAAAAAAAAAAAATCAACCAAGAGGTGGAGAGACCTGAATTTAATGGAACAATATGGGCAGTCCTTGGAAAGGCTTTGTTGAGTTTACCTTGCCTGCGTCTCCACCCACTGCGTTTGTTAGTGCCGACCTGAGCAACTCCCCCGTCGGACTCAGCCTGTCCCCGTATGGCCGATCCGTAAGTTTCACCTCCCACCCGAAACCCCTCCTCCCCCCCGTCCCCAACCGCCCACTCCCTACCTCTCCACCTGCCTCCTTCTCTTCCTCCTTCCCTCCCTTCCTTCCTCCCTCCTTCCCCATCCTACACTCCGTCACTTTTTCCGCCCTCTTCCCTTCTGCTGCTCTTGTCTGGCCTAACCTCTCCATCCCACCGGGCCCAGAGACTGGCCTCGGCCCGGCCGAAAGCTCAGGATTGGAATGGGTTTAAGGGAAGGGAAGGATGTGCTAGGACAACCTATAACGGTATCCGCACAGCAGCTTACTATAGTGCCCAGCCAAACAGAGAAATATCAACGCCAACACAGCAGTTGGTAAGAATTTGGGACACCTCAAACGTTTCATAGGCGGGTGCATGTGTGTGGTAAGCCCTTATATCATTAAAAAAAAAAAAAAAAACGAGATCTTACAGACTCAGTGGTCGACACCTTATGGACATTCAGTAGTCTTCGACATAATCTGTCCTAGGAATTAACAGATTTGACCGATTTATGTTTTCTTTTTTAAGTTTGGACAAATTTTAATTGAATTCAACTGTCAACAAACTTATGATTGGCGGTATTGAATTTTGAAAAGCGATCATCACTGAGAGCACATGGTCGAGGCTGGTCTAGGCCCTTTCACCTAAACACCTCCCCTCTAGTCAGACCTAGTAGACGGCCTCTCCTATCCTCTCTTAACATTGTTGTAGTCCTTAGGCTATGATTTCAGGAATGCCCTTTTTGTGTTCTCTCTGTCATTCTCTCAATTTCCCCATGGCCACATTTTGTTATTCCCCTTGGCCATCCTTGTGAAGGGGAGTGGATCAGCTATATTATTTACTTTCGTCTGAGTAGTCCGATCAGGCAGTGGGATTTTCTTCTGTGGTTGTACTGTACAAGTTGCAGTGAATGCTGTGGTTAAGGAAAGATCAGAAGTACATTTTTCTTACTTTCGTTTGTTACCTTTGGCTGATCAAGAGCTAGGTGTCTCAGTAGAGTAATGTTGTTGGAATGAAAGATGGACTAATGGATTTTTATGAATTGAAGTGTTTGTCTTTCCCCTAAACCTTGTGCTGTTTCCTTTGTGCGTTCGTGGGAGCCAACCGTTCAGTCAGCTTTTTGCGTACGTTTGAAAGTATGAGGTCCTGTAAAGTGACCCCCCCTTACCCCACCTTGACAGTGCCTTCCAGAACTTGCCCCAGTATTGAAGATGGAGCGGGGGTCTTCCGAACCGCCTACGTCCCGTTCCTCGGGCCATGCCTCGGCATCCCCCACCACCTCTGCCCATGCCCCTGCCCAGGCAATGCCCACCACCCCCATGCGCATTCCCCGTTCGGCCTCTATGTCCTGCCATACCCCCCGGGCAGCAGGGGGCAAAAAGCGGCAGCGGACTGCCACGTTCCCAAGATCAGTAAGTGGGCATGAGGTTGGAGGTCTGAAATGCCTCCGAGACACCCTCACGAGTGCCCTTGCCTAACCGTTTGGAGTTCGATTGGTTTGCTAACTGCATGAGTTCCACCCAGAGATTTGGATCGATTGGAGCGTAACTGGTCTTTTTGCTGGTCCATGGTGTGAAGGCGAGGCTTTTGTGTTTGCAAGTTGTGGTGTTCAGTTGAACTTGAAACTTCTGATTGTGACGTTAGTGTTAATTCTTCTCTTTCTTACCGATGTCTTTTAAATGGACTGGTGTTTGGTTTTTGCATGCGTCAACGATTGTTTGCATCATTTTTTGCTAACTGTAATATGCAGCTCTAAAGATAATCCGTGCATGTCAAACAATGGCTGAGTTTGTGGTGAACACACTAGAACTGCGTGGTGTGGCATGTTTTGTCGGCTGATGCCGTAGAGCTGATTCAACATGAAGATGCATGAAAGGGTAGCCAACTGTGTTTGCATTGTTCATGTGTGGAGCAGGCAGACAGTGCTGGAAATCAGTGGTTGGCTCTGTGGGCCAGTCAATTAAGTGTTAACCCAGTTTTGTTTGAGCTGATCCTGTGTGCCCTTTTTTGTAATGAGGTGGGGTGGGGAGAGGGGTTGTAGTATCCTTGAGAATTGTTGGTGTAGGACCACAGTGTTGTCCAGGGGAAGATCCTAAACCCTCTTTTTTTTTTCATTAGTTTAAACATTTGAAAGAGGATTCTCATCTATGTTTCCCAGTTTTCATTTGGTCATATCCACTCATACCGTGACCTATTATTATAATTATTTTGATTATTATTATTATTATTATTATTTGAAAGTGATCAGTGCTTTAACATGCCTCAACACCCATTGTCAAGAATCTCAACCTTCTTCCTTTTTCCTCCTTTGAACAGATGAGCTTTGATCCGAGCTTGCTTCACAACAATGGCCACACTGCCTTTGCTAACGGCTCAGGGGTGGGCATGCGGGAGACCGGGGTGGTGGAGAAGCTGTTGACGTCCTACGGCTTCATCCAGTGCTCTGAGCGCCAGGCCCGGCTGTTCTTCCACTGCTCCCAATATAACGGCAACCTACAGGAGCTTAAGATAGGAGGTGAGGAGTCGAGGTGGCCTTGGCCCCAAGTGTGGCTTGTCTTTTGTGTTTTAACGTAACTTCATTGTAATTTCTCAATATTGATGAAATATGGAGCATCCTTTTATTGCTCATAGTTGAATAATTAATCATGATTAGTATTACACTGAGTATATTCCAGAATGAACATTACATTCCGGTGTGTACAAAAAATCGCTCTCTCCCTTATCTGTGTCTCTTATCTCTGTCTCTCTCTCCTTCCCGCTTTGCAGATGATGTGGAGTTTGAGGTGTCGCTTGACAAGCGCACCGGCAAGCCCATAGCTGTGAAGCTGGTAAAGATCAAGCCTGAGGTGCTGCCTGAGGAGCGCATCTCCGGGCAGGTGGGGCCTGACTTGCACGCCTCTCCCATTACTAAGCTGCATGGTTATATACATCCAGTTAAGGAACACATTTTACTCTTGGTTCTGTTTTTTTGTCCTGTCTGTGTTTTTATGTACGTGGAGTGTATGTGTGTGTAAGTGTGTGTGTGTGTGTGTTTGTTTGTTTGGTGGATTGTCTGTTTGGTAGTTTTTTTTCGGGCTCATTGTAAATCTGATGTCAGACTTACAGTATATGTGAGGCATAATGGCCGCCGATGTGTCCAGATATATGGAATTAATGGACGAGGCGGAGGCAGAGAACATTGATTCCGTATATCTGCACACCTTGAAGGCAGTTTATCCCCCGGTTGCCCCTCCTGCATTTCAGAACGTTTGCACGTTAGAAATGCAAATGCAGCTGACTGGTTCAGTTGTAGTAGTGTACTTCCTTTGCTTACTGACAGTGACTAGTTAGTTTGGTTACCGTTTGATCCCATTGTTGAAGGTTCCTAGTGCTTCCCAGTTCAACCGTTGTTTGCTATATTTGTTCTAGTAGCCATTCAAACGAGCGTTGATATTGAACGGGGACTAAACCTACTTCATAGGTGTCCTGATATACAGAATGAATTGCTCCTTAGGAGCCAATCAGAAAATTAGCCATTTAGTATTTCTTATCTCCGGGGGATAACTATTGTTTAAAGCTGCATAAGTCTGTTATGCAGTTGGAAAAAAACTAAGTTTCTGGCTAATTTATCTACCATGTATTTGCCCCAGCCTGAATTGGGTTCACAATGGGCCTGAGCGTCTTTGACTTTGTGACGTCTTGATGTTCTGTCTCACTTGGGGCTTTGCATGGTTTTTGATTTAAGCAAATTCACATGGCATCAAATTGGATCTCATTGTGCAGAATAGACAATCTTATCAAGCTCATCAAGTGGCATTGTTCATGTTGTGTTGCGTTATCAGTTTGTCCTTTTTGTATTTTTTCATATTTTCTACATTTATACATCTGTGTGTGTGTAGTCTGTGGTGTCTAACCCATGCTTTCCTGTGTGGTGGATTCTGGTTCTGTAGGTAGTCTCAGCCATACCAACTCATCTGGATGGGAAATCTGCGCCCGGTCAGATGCCCACTGGTAGCGTGTGCTATGAGCGGAATGGGGTGAGTGATAGCCCGAGCGACCAGCGGCCATCTCCGGCTACATCAGGCTTGTAACTGACGTTCCGCTTGCAGAGCGAATGCCGCAGCAATTGGCTTACACTGTCGTTAATGGAAGTGGCTGAACCAGACATGAAATTTGAAAGAAATAGACTAGTCTACTAAAATTATTTTTTACACCACGCTAACGGTGCACACCTGGTGTAGACCGATTGTTTACATAAATATTTTTTTTTGAAGATGCATGTTTGTGACTCTGCAAGGCGAAACCAGTCGCTTTGCTACAATTTACAAGATTAAGTTATTGTGCTCACATGAACGGCCATAATAAACTAAGCTCTCCAACGATATGTATATCGAGGGTATTCCAAAAAAATTCGCTAAGATAACCACATCCAATGTTGACATGGTTCTCCCTTCACGATATGCCAGAAGAGGAGAAATCCCCTTTTTAAGCGGCATGGACAACGGGAATGACTGCTAATGTGTTGAATCTTCACTGGGTTTAACAGTAAAAATGTATGTTTTTCCGTGAAATGAGTTCTCGATATGAACTTGTAGACTGTATACTGTTGAATTATGCGAAAACGTGAAATTCAACATTTTAACCCGGAAGGATTCCCCAAAATAGCATTGTGCGCCAAAAGCGACTGATTTCGTTTTGCAGGGTCACATTTAAAAATTGCCACCTACGATGGTCATTTATTTTCATTAGATGGTATTTCACCTGGCAGTGAGCTTGAGGCTTTGCTGATCGCTGATTTGTTTTATGCCTTCGCCCCGTAGGAGGTATTCTACCTGACATACACACCTGACGATGTGGAAGGAAACATACACCTTGACACTGGAGACAAAGTCAGCTTTTACATGGAGACTAATAAACAGTATGTTTTGAATTTCATCCGCCCAGTCTTTCGTCCTTCATTCTTTCACCTCCAGAGATTTCCAGGGAAATGTATTAATGTAATCCACCAGTCTTATCAGTCTGTCAGTCTGTGCATCGTGGACTCGGGTCATCAGTGCTCACTGACCCAGCTCCTGTTTTGTGTTCGCAGTACTGGTGCAGTCAGCGCTCGAAACATTGTTCTGGTCAAGAAAAAACAAATGAGGTGCCAGGGAGTGGTCTGTGCTACTAAGGTAAATTCATAGTGTGCTTTTGCATTCATGGAGAAATTAATCGTTTGGTTGTTTCACATGTTGTAAACCTGAGAACCTTTTTCAGGTTTACATTGTTTTGCTATTTCTTTGTCATTTTTATGATGTATTGTATTTTACCATCGTATGCTATGTCCTAACAGAATAAATGTTAATTTATTTGTTTAAACCACTTTTAATTAAGAGAGTAAATCATTAGGCCTATGTAGTTTATAAGCTGTGTCAATATTGATAATTGTTTGATGCAAATTCACTAATTGATGTCTCACCCTTCCGTCATTTTCCAGGAGGCGTTTGGTTTTATCGAGCGTGGAGATGTGGTGAAGGAGATCTTCTTCCACTACAGCGAGTTCAAGGGAGACCTTGAAGCGCTGCAGGCTGGGGATGATGTGGAGTTCACCATTAAAGAGAGAAATGTACGGCGCTCGATGTGATCTTTGTGCAGTGGACTTGCCTGTTTCTGTACATCTTGCTCCTGCAGCATAGTTACTTATACATCAGACATAAGAGCATGAAAATTCTCAAGGAACTCAAAAAGTTCAAATATACATTCACTTTGCTCTACAAATGCAAATATGAGTAAAGACTATTCATGTTTCTGTATATCAATATTCAAATAATGTGGCAGGCTGGATAGCGGATTTCCTTTAATTTCCCCGGCATTCTCCAAACGCTGAATTCCATTCTGTATTCTGTGTTATTACCAGGGCAAGGAGGTGGCCACCGACGTGAGACTGCTCCCTCAGGGAACGGTTATCTTTGAGGACATCAGCATAGAGCACTTTGATGGAACTGTCGCCAAAGTCATACCGAAGGTCCCAACTAAGAATCAGGTGTGGCATGTGGATGAAGCAGACAGCCGATGGCAACACAAAAGGGTGTTTTAAACAATTAGTTTATGGCTAGTCAGACATATTACATTTGTTTCATATTTTACACATCACTGAAGGTGACTGCTTTAGAGATTTAAATTAGCAAAGCCATAGGATTTTCATCATTTATTTTCTGAATGTATGATTTGTGATTGTGTGGTTATAGGCTTTGACAGTTTTTAAAACGGGGTAGTTTACCAAATGATTGTCATTTGCAGTATACACTGTTAACTTCTGTCAGTTATGATATTTGGTTAAACCTTGCTTGTCAGCCCCAGTAACCAGTAGTCAGTACGAGTATATTCAGAATCACCACAATGTTATGCTCTATTCACACCTTGGAAATATCCAACATGTCTCATTGTAATCCTATTCTGCAGAACGATCCATTGCCTGGGCGTATTAGTGCTAGGGTCAACTTCACTGAAAAGGAGCTTCCGTTTGGTGAGAAGGACACCAAGTCCAAGGTGACCCTTCTGGATGGCGACCATGTGCGTTTTAACATTTCTGTGGACCGCAGAGACAAGCTGGAAAGAGCCACCAACATCGAGATCCTCCCCGATACCTTCCATTTTACTAAGGAGTCAAGAGAGATGGTGAGATTTTTTCCCCCCTCTGTAATCTTTCATATCTTCTGAATCAAAAATACCATAATTTCCCAACTATTAGCCGCAGTGTATACATTGATTTTACAAAATGTCTTCAGCTATGAGGTTAATACACGGGGTGCCGTTAATATGGTATCAATGTGTTTTTGCTTTTTAAACTTAAAATATACATTTTTAGCATCGTTTTTAGCTTAAACTGGATCGATTCCTGTGTAGATCCATTTTTTGTTGTTTTCTTACGGAGTTGTAGCTTCTTGTTAGTGCCGTGAAAGCTCGAGGACTGAGGCTAGTGTGTTTGGTCCCTCCCCTTGGCCACGCAGGGTGTGATCGCTGCCATGCGGGACGGCTTTGGCTTCATCAAGTGTGTGGACCGGGACGCTCGGATGTTCTTTCACTTCAGCGAGGTGTTGGAAGAGAGCCCGTTGCACATCTCTGACGAAGTGGAGTTCACCGTTGTGCCCGTGAGTCCGCTTGAATGGAACATTGTCCGTTGTCCTGCTGGGAGATTTTACTCTCTTTGCTATAGTGATGTTGGTAGAAATGTCACCTGTTTCAGGTAACGAGTCTCAGGGACATCTCTTTTTTAAGAGCACGATCCAATACACCTGGCTCTGGGACTAAGGACTTCAGAAGGGACAGGGCCGAGGCAGGGACAGGGTTCTTGTACACACAAAGGGCCTGTGTGGTGCCTGGTTATCAGGCTAACTACATTCTCACCAGATTGTACCCATTGTAACACAACCCAGTAGTCAGTTAGGCTGGGTGCAGTTGCTAAATGACATGGGTTTCATCAGTGTGTTCATGATTAGTCGGAACAGCAAAAACAAAACAAAAAACAAAACAAAAAACGTAGCGCCACAGAACGGCACTTGTTTGAACAAGATCCCCCCTACCTCTGTGTCTGGGAGAGACGGCGTTGTGCCCAGAGCTGCTTTTGAAGTGTGTGTCACCATCACTGTGTGGGGGTGCAGACTGATGTGTAGACACGGCAGTGTAGAGTGGCCATTAAAGGGATAATCCGGAGTGAAATGCACTTTAGATCAATTTTTCGGACTATTGGGAGTACATACGTTGAGTTGACACCAAAATCATGTCATTCGGATGTATTTTGAGAAAGTTCGAGTTCACCGTTTTTAGCCGGAAATGTCGCTGCGGCAGCTGCGCAACGCTTCCACAACACTTTACTAACATTTCCGGAAAGGTACTGACTCGATTAAATTCATTCTGGACTCTCTATCCGACCACATAAAGACGTGGGGATACTTCGGTTTGGCTTTAGGGACCCTCTACTCACTACCACGTAAGTGTAGTGTTGTTTGGAACAGTAGAAGAGGTATAAAAATAGCGTTTTGTAGTGGCGAAAGGACCTGCCCCGGTCACTTACAGGCTAACGAGTTTTGGCTAAAAACGGTGAACTCGAACTTTCTCAAAATACATCCGAATGACATGATTTTGGTGTCAACTCAACGTATGTACTCCCAATAGTCCGAAAAATTGATCTAAAGTGCATTTCACTCCGGATTATCCCTTTAAGAGTTTAAAGAGCATCCTGGCAGGTGCGATGCTCAAGGTGCTGCTGCCCATCGACCTGACAGAGAATGTTTTTCAGATGCCTTTGAAGCAGGTGACATGTTTACAGTCTTATATCTTGACAGGAAGAGGTCAGGCCAGAGAGTGAGGAGCTTGCAGATAAGGTAAGCAGGTCTGTGAGGATATGTGAGGTGATGAGAGCTCGAAACCAGGTATTTCTACTGTAAGACAGGATGAGCTGGCCAAGCAAGGTAAGAAATAAGGCACTAAGATACCAAGAGCATTTACTCAATTTTCCACCCCTTAAAATATCAGCAAACAAGCCAAAAACATCAACAAAGCAAACTCGTGGTAAATAAGAGTAGTTTGACATTAGGTTCATGGAAGTATGTGAGGTTAATGTCAGTTTGTGAGGGAATGAGTTGCCATTAGGTTAATGGAAAGTAAAGTGGCGTTTCCTTTGCGGGGTTCTTGTAGGACATGTTGTCTGCCCAGCGGAACCACGCGGTGCGGATCAAGAAGCTGCCTAAGGGAACCGTGTCCTTCCACGTCCAGTCGGAGCAGCGCTTCGTGGGCCAGGTGGAGAAGGAGGCCATGCCGGCCTCGTCCGCCGCCAATAAGAACGCGAACGTGAACGCCAGCCCCAGCAAGGCTAAGGAGAAGGTGAGGATGGGGGGGAAAGGTTGGGACATGGCGGGATCCCTTCTTCATGTCTGTTGGTTTGTTCATTCTTATGCCTTGATTCTTTTGTTTGTTTGTTTTTTCACTTTGTATGTTTTGTTTGCTGTCCATGTCGTGCGGTTGAGAACATCTTTCTGTTAGCTTTTTTTTAGAGGCCTTTCAGCACAAGCTTTTTTTTTAAATATTTCTTATGGATTCTCATAATTAAGACAGTGCAGGCGCTTTTCTTTTTTCTTTTTCTTTTCCTTCTCTCCTAATACTTTTTACTGTTTTCCCTTTCCCTCTTGGGTCTCACTTCTCTCCTCCGTTAGAAAAAAGACAAGGTAGGATGCCTCTCTGTGCATGCTGTTGTTACTGCTTCATTGGTCAGGCTTTTCACTGAAATGCTTTTTTTTCCATTTCTTTACTTTTTCTTTCATTATGTCCTATAACTACAAGAGTAGGCAGGCTGTCTAACCCTCAAACAACAAATTATTTTTTGTTCAATAGAACCTGTTCACATTGTTTGGTATGGATATAAAATGACTGCCTTTTTAGTATGTTATGCAAAAGTTGCCCCTTTGCCACAATATGTAATCCTTCGAGCTCATTCACCACTGTAGAGCTATTACAGCCAGCCACACTCCAACCCTGTGTTAAATATATACA
>NC_085000.1:24890545-24972848 GCF_963854185.1 Sardina pilchardus | reverse complement strand
ATAGCGATATTGGCAAAAATAAGTATGGCCCTTTAGCCTTGATACCTTCACAACCCCTGAATTGATTGTGTTAAGTGAAGTCCCCCCTTCAATGTGAAGCGCTTTGGCTGTCTTGAAAAAGTGCTATGTAAATGCAATGTGTTGTTGAATCACAAAACGTTTGCTCAAATATGTGTGTGTGTTTCTCTCCTAGGCACTAAGGGGCAGAGCTACCCGTTTGGCATCGTCAGCATGACAAGCAAAGCCGACTGTCTGCAGAAAGGGGAAATGGTGAAGTTCCAGCTCTGCACCGTTGCCCAGACCGGGCAGAAGATGGCCTGCCACATCGTTCCTCAGCGCCTAGCTCTAGTGGAGAGTGTTAAAGATCAGGTACCCGGAGATCTTTTCTATGCTCTCAAGTGCTCAATCTTTAATCGGAATAGCAGTCACTGCCTACTTTTCCAGAAGAATACAGCAGGCAATCCGATTAACATTTACACGGCCGTTCAATCGGAATAGGAACGGACTACACCGTTTTCATTCCGATTAAAATTCTCATCGGATTAGGCATTTTATTTCCGATTGAGGTGTTTATAAGATATTTTTTATTCCAATTGAGCAGTTATTCTGTTTCTAATTGGATTAAATCTCCATGTAGAAGTAGCTAGTTACTGCTGTTTTGCCTGTGGAAGCTAAAGTGACTTTTTCCTGATGTTATGTTGCCTCTGTTGCAGTTTGGCTTCATCACGTATGAGGTTGGCGAGAGCAAGAAGCTCTTCTTCCACGTGAAGGAGGTGCAGGACGGTCTTGAGCTGCAGGCGGGAGACGAGGTGGAGTTCTCAGTCATCCTCAACCAGCGCACCGGCAAGTGTAGTGCCTGCAACGTGCGCAGAGTCAGGTGAGGGAGGCCTCCTTTTTGTCCTTGAGTCCAAAATGTTCCTCAGGTCTTATTTTGTTTTTTTTGTCCTTGAGTCATGGTAATTTAGTGTTTTCATCAAGGATTTTCACAACTTGTCTTTATAAGGTAGTGACGTTAGTGTTTGGTCTTACAGCTGTAGTGTTATCAGCCCCTCGGGCTTATGCAGTGTAGTTTTGCCATCAGTATGAAGGTTATGATCTATTTCAAATGAGAAAAATGCCATGCTGTACTATTTTGTTGTTACAGGCCTCTCTACATACAAAGTAAAGCATTCCTTACACTGACACGATTTGGGAAAGATTCTTGAAAGATTATAGGCTTTTTTTTAAACTAATGCCCCTCATTCAAGTTTTACTCAAAAGACTACAGTCCTTCAAGAATCTTTCCCAAAACTTGTCAGTGTAAGGTAGGCTTAAGTTGTTGGACTTGCCGATGGATTGATTAAATAAATGCATGACTTGATAAGGTATGAATGGTTGTACTGATTTGACTGTTAGTTGGTGCTTGTTGATATATCTGGTCTGTCTCCACCCACACAGCGAGGGCCCCAAGCCAGTGGCCACACCCCGCCCTGAGCGCCTGGTGAACCGTCTGAAGAGCATCACTCTGGACGACTCCAGTGCCCCGCGTTTAGTCATCGTTAGGCAACCCCGTGGACCTGACAATTCAAAGGTAACATTTTACTTGCGCAAAAAATGTGTGATTAGGCACTGCCTCCCAGAGCGTATGCGCAGCATACACTGTGTTTAGTTGTTTGTGGATGGTCTAAGTAAGCTAATAAAGAAATAACATAAAGGCAAAATGTTTGCGCTAGTTTAATAACATAAACAAGATGAACTAAGCACAAATACTAGTGGGTCAATTCAGTGTTTTCACACGCTACATCCATAGCTTTAATTTATGCATGAGACCATTTGCTCGTTGCTGGACTTTGACTTTGTCGTTTCTATTAAGCCCCCTCTGAGAGTGAAGGCTCTTACACGTGTGCTTTTGCTTGTTTCCCATCAGGGCTTCAGTGTTGAGAGGAAGCCACGTCAGCCTGGTGTGATCGATTGAGGACTATTTTCCCCGCCCCTACTTACCCTTTCCAACCAATATCATTGGAGAGGAGCAATCAGGCTAAGGACAGGGTTTGGGTTGGCAGTCATTTATATATAGTGTCTGTGTGCATATACCCTCTCTCTTTCTCACACTCACACATGCACATACAGACTTGCATACACACATGCACACAAATGCACACCATCCTGACATTTGCAGACACACTACAGATGCTTGGCATATTGGCATGCATAACACCTGTCCCTGTCCAGTCATTGGAGCTCAGTCCTCTCCATCCTACCCCCCCCCCCCTCCCCAATTCCTTAGCCTTCCCTCTCTTATGTGTGGTCTACTAGCAAACTGCAGAGCTTATTACTGTGCTCTAATGGAGATATTCAGTTCTGTGTGTGTGTGTGTGTGTGTGTGTGTGTGTGTGTGTGTGTGTGTGTGTGTGTGTGTGTGTGTGTGTGTGTGTGGTGTGTGCACGGGCGTGTGTGTGTGTGAGAGTGAGTGTCTGTCTGTGTGTGTGTGTGTGTGTGTGTGTGAGTGTCTGTGTGAATGAATTGTGGACATGGTGTTTTAGAAATGTTAATGAGAGGGGTGTGAAATGTGAAGGGAGACCTGTATCGTGAGATGAACAAACAAACAAACAAACTAAACGGAAGCAAGACAAACTGCTCTGCGTGGGGTTTTGCTCCCTCTGTGATTTCTGGGTGATGTAGTCTCCTCTGGTGATGTGTTCTTCTCAACCTAAACTCATCTGATTCCATGTGTGGAAATCTGCACCTGCCTAAACCTGTCAATTTTATGTGCGCGCGTGTGTGTTTGATAAAGATAAAGAATCATCTTTTTCTCTTCTTTTTTTTCTATACATTTTTTCCACCTGTAACTAATCTCCCATATTTGGGTGTTTTCATAGATCAATCAAAGCAAAGCGATTGTGCGTGAGATTCTATGCATAGGAAGCTGCGTTCTCCCTGCTCAGTTTTTAGAGCAGTTTTTAACACCCCCTTGACCCTCGTCAACTTTGACCCCTGACCTGGAAGCACTGTGTCATGAGGTCAATGCTCATGTTTGTTGTTTTGTAAACAATGTGAATGATTTGTTTTGATTTATTATTATTATTATTATTATTATATTTTTCCGATCGTCTCATTTCAAGTTTGGTTTTGAGTTTCTGATTTTGGTTGGATTTCTGGAACCTTCTGATGCCTTTAGGTGTTCCCAGGCTCCCCTATCCAAACCTTCCTTTCCCAGGTGCAGAATTCCAAATGGCATCTTTTATTCATCAGTACTTTTATACAATGTACTTTTTTTTCTTTGCACATCTTTTGCTTTCTCTGTTCTATTTAAACTCAAAATGTCTGCTTATAAAATAACTAAAGTAAGAATAAGGTGCCTAAAATGATAAACGAAATGACAACAAAAAAATTAGATATATCCTCAAACCCCAGCCAACCGCCAAAAAAATAATAAAACAAAACAAAACAAAACAAAAAAAAAACAATGATAGGATGGCTTCTGTTTCCAGTAGAAATAATACAAGTATGCACTCTGGTTGGTGAAAAATATACTGTATGTAATGTGTGCTTTCGCTTAGTGGGAAATCTAAACATCACAACATGACTTTGATAATGAGGAACAACAGAAAGGAAAGGGTGGCTGAAGATGATATCGAAAACACACACCAAAATCATAAGGATTTCAATAAGTGTGGTTTAAGAGGCATTGGTGGGGATTTGCTGTGCTTCAGAAGACACATGGAGCTGTCTGACTGTCAGTTGAATTTAAGCTGGAGAATGTTGAGCTCCAGTTTAACTGCATATGGGGTCTCCCCTATATACTTTTGTTAATGGTCTTGAATGAAAAAAAAATTGAAATAAACGTTTTATGAAAAGAATATCTGTTGCCTGTGCCTTTTTATATTTGGTCTGTCAAATGGTTCCTACAGAGGATTGTTTTCAATGATACTTATTTCTCATTAGATTTTATTTAAATTGTCACATGGCATTTATACTGCTGATAAAACACATGCATTTGGTAAAAATAGCAAAGTTTGACAATTACGTTTATAAATGTATATGTTCATGACTTGAAAATGAAATGGACTATGTATGACATGACCGATTTGTTAAACATGGTTTGGTATACTGATGAGGAAACTCAACACTAAGTTCACTGCAATAAAATGAATGTACACTTTAAAGTAACACACCAAAGTTTTGGGATATTGGCTTATTTGCTTATTGAGTTAGTTACCTAACTGGAGGGGTTAGACGGCAAATAAGCAACATTTTCAGAATTAGCTTTATTGGCCAGGTTTGTGTAATCAAACAAGGAATTTGACTCTGATTTAACTTTGCTCTCAAAGTACAACACTCAAACAAATAAAACACAAAAGTATTCTTTAAAAGTGCAATAGGACAGCGTTGCGTCAAGTTCCAAAAGTATTGAGTGTGAATTAAATAAAGGGCTTCACACCGATAGCCAGACATCCCACCATGTCTTCAGGGGAGTTTTGAAAATAATTCTAACAAAACATTCCGTTCACCAACCATTAAATGGTTGTGATGAGAAATATCTGGCTTTGTATAATTGTAATGTTCTGAAGTTCCATGTTGAGTTCAATGAACCCAGACATTCATTACCTGCTGCTGCATGACTAACCTGCTGCACTAATCAGTCAGAGGTCACAATTCATTGGTATGCAGCAGGTTACACTATGGTATGCCACAGGGATGTATCTACTCTGTGTATTGAACTAAATGTGCTGTAACTATATCTATACTTTAGATATTTTAAAAGCTGTGCCACCTATTGTTTTGTTTTGTCATCTCAAAGGTGTAGTCAGGTTTTAGAATAGGCAAATACATACATACCCTTCTTTAAGCGAGTGTTTCACAAGATGTCGTGAGCAAATGGTGTTCTGAACCTAAACGAGCTGTACAGTATCTGCGTGTCCATGAACTCCTGTCCGTCACACCCGGGTGCTGTTCAGTTGTATGGTGATCTCTGAGCGATGGAGGGTTTTGGGTTTGGTCCCTGCCGTGGAGCCCTGTCCAGCAGACCATCTTGCCCACCACTCCCTGAGCTGGCTCCTCTCGCTCATCCTAGAGTCTGAAGCTTGAACCGGGGCGACAAAGACATGAGGAGGCTTAGTGGCCACTGGCGGTCCCTCTGACTTTCCCGCAGTGTGTTTTGGACAAGTCCCTTCACCACTTTCTGTGTTGCGGACAGCTTGTTGGAATGTAGAGTGTCTGGTGCGACTGTTTGGTCTTTCTGTTGGACAGTCTTGCTTTGGACCAACCTCGCGTTGTGGGAAAAGGCTTGATAGACTGTTGCTGAAGTTGACCCCCTCAAGCTTGCGTTGGTACTCCTGGAGCTTGGCCTTGCACTCGGCTGCCTTCTCCTTCAGCTCCAGAAACTGCTGCAGTAGATCCCTCTCGAACACCTCCTCAGCCTTCAGCTCATTCTCCCAGAAGTCCAGTTGCTCAGCTTCCTCCTCAAGTAGATGAAGCTGGGCCTCTGCACTCTGCTGGGCAGCATGCTCCTCTGCCTGCTGCACCTCCAGCTCACTGATCTGACCATCAGTTGTGTCTACCTGCATCTGGAGCTCCAGGAGACAAGACTGCTGGCAGAGAATAAGCTTCCTTAGCTCCTCTTTCTCTTCCTCGACCTCCTGGTTGGCCTTGATGTGCAGTTCGTCCACTCTCAGGAAAGGCAGATTGGCCTGCAGGTCTTTCTTCTTGCACCTCTGTGCCTTGGTGTCCGCTCCCCTCTTCTTGTCAGCCACCTGATCATCACTGCTTTGAGTCCCAAGGCAACTAATGACCTTAGGCACCTCATACGCCTGGCCTCTATCCCTCCTATTCCTCCCTTGTGGCAAAGGGGGAATTACCTGGGCTGTTGGGTCAAAAATGCTTTGAGAGAGCCGGTTCTCCATGTCACCGCTAGTGCCACCACAAATGCTGTCATCTCTGCCTTTGGCCCTATCTCTGAGCCCTGACTGCTGTTTACCACTGCGGCCCAGGCTCTCCAGCCAGCCCCAAGCTTCCTCCATCAGTGTTAAGGACTTCCTCTTCGGCTTCTTGGGTTCTTCAGCTGCGGCATCCGAGTGGAACCTCAGACGGGACAGGGGTGGGAGGCTCTGGCGGTTCAGGCTCCTCCCCTCACTGGCACGGTGACCATGGCCTCCTATGTGGGCTCGCCTCAGCTGGGCACCACTCCCACTCTGGTAGCGGCCACTCCTCAGTTGGACTGAGTTGGCACCAGGGCCTGCTTCACCCACAGAGGGCCCGTTGTGGTGGAGCGTGAGGTGAACCTCTCGCACCTGTTCCCCATATTTCCTTAATGACTCCAGGAGATGCTCTTCCGGCGTTACATTGCGTTCATACTCCTTGAACTTCTCCTTCAATGTGTAGCGTCCAGTGCGTCCTAAGAGAAATTGCATGGTTGCCCCAGGTTAGAATCTTAAAACGAAAAAGATTAGTAAAGTGGAACAACCAAATAGAAGGGCTTACCTAGAGCTTGAGCCAAAGCTATGACAACTTCCTGGCATGTTGTTTGCTCTGTGATCCCGCAGACTACACGCGGAATTCCATCCACGGACACTTTTATCTCCATTCTGAAAGGGAAAAAATATGACTTTTCGAGGGTTTCCTTGAAGTGGCTTTAGACATCCAATAAAGTAGATTGATTTTGTGTGAACTAAACAACTTCTGCTTCTCTCAATTAAAGTTTTTTTTTTTAATCAATCATCCTAAAAGACTCTTTGAGGTCTAGTTTAGCTCTCTTTATCTCCTTAAGTTAAGTGACCATATGTTGCTGAAACTTATTTTCCAGGACATTTAGGCCACTGTCCTGAGGGAATACTGTTATCTGCACTGAGAGGGAAATGCTTGAGACAAATTTCCCTCATTTAAGTGTAATTAGTTTTATCAGATCTTACATTACTGGGCTAGGCTTGCTTGATTAAAATTCATATGCAACACTCATTTGGTTATGTTCCATTGTATTACATTGCAAGTAGGTTATGAGACACAGCAGCAACCTAGGTCTGCATTAAACTGTTAAGTTAAAATTGACAACTCAACGAATTATAAAGTTATTGCCATACTTCACAACTGTACAGTGATGTAAAATTGTTTTGAATAGAGCTGTTTCTGCATAGGCTATATATTGCCTAATGGGCCTGTTATAGGATATTTGACATTTTAACAGTTTAAAAACATTTTAAAAGTTCCTATTTCTTGCACTGTGATTGTAGATATCATTATATCAGCTACTTCAAATACCACCAACACCACAATGACTGCTCTTATTGCTGAGCACCAAAAAGAAAGATGTAGCCTACCTTGCTGTTGCGAGCGTGCTCCTCTGTAGAGACAGTTTCTTTGTAATGAGCGGGTCGACTTTGCCATCCTTCAGAGCAATGTCGCCAATATTTATTTAAAATGTGGGTGTTTTCGCATTTCTTCCTCTGAGGACATGATTACTATCGGAGCGGAACGTAGCTTACAAAGTTGCATCCATCGTCACACAGACACGTTGCCCCTACTTGGGCTGTTATAACAGGCCCACATAGATGAACTTGAAGTTTAGTAGTTTATTTACAAGTTACAACAGCAACAATTCTGAACAGTAGGTTATTGTCACCAATGTCTTTATGATTTTTCTGGGGGTTTAATTAGGAAACAATTAATGCATGTAATTTGTTCGTGTATAAATACAAGGGTGAAGTCAAGGCGAAAAACGTATTAATTTATAGTTAGGTGTTAGGTGTGACGTGTTGTGTCAGAGCTTACGCTGATGACCTAACCTGGGTGTGTCTGCCTGAACCAGCCAGGAAGTTAAACGAAACAAGTCAAAAGTGACCAGACTGTCCTGGTTAGCTAACGAAGCGAAAGCTGTGCTCGTGGGGAAATATAACTACTTTTATAAGGTTACTTGGGGTTTCTTGTGTACTTCGTTTGTGTTTCTTTATCGGTTTGCTAATATACATGATTTGTTGTCGTGGAATCACGGCTTGGCTCTCTCTCACTCACCACTTGTTTCCAGCTAATTTGTACCTAGCTAGTTAGCTAGCTAGCTTGCTAGTTACGTCGAAGACGGACGACGAGGTGAGTTTCCGTCCCCGACTGGTGTGTACTGTGTTCTTACAAAGATAATGTGTTTCAGTATTTAAGCACCGGTTAAGAGGATTGGAGTTGTTTCTATCCCCTGCAGTCAGTAGTTAAACCACACTTAAGCATTACTTAATGTGGAACTGAGGTAATGTTAAGCCCTAAATAATTAACCCTGGCCGGGTACTTGGTCCCTTTAGCTTACGTTAGCAGTTGGATTATGTGAACTCAACTGACTTTGCATTTTGCTAACCAACTTCTCGGCTGTACGCAAATTGTGTTGTCGAATTATCTCGCACATTATGTCTCTTATTGGGGCACGTGTTTTGGGAAGATGGCAGTTAGCTGAGATGACAATGCAACTAACGTTATTTGCACTCGATTCGGAGTTCAACTCATAATGACAGAACGATTAGTCCAGCAAACCTCAAAACAAGTGCTCTCTTTGAATGGCTTCACTGATATTTCCTACACATCCGCAAAGGACGTGCTGTATACTGTCAGTTTTGTTAATCAATATAAGTTGCACAACATGCAAACGTTTGCTGGCAAGTTATATCAAACGTTCACCTAGTTTGATGTGCGAATGACCATGACTAATGCTCATATTTCTGTGAGCTACCAGAGTTGATACAAAGTTAACGAGCGTAATTTAGAAGAGATTATGTCACTTTCACTATCAGCTGGAACGATATTGAAATACATTCCCAAATCGGTTTTTAAGGAAGTCCACGAGGGGGTGCAAAAATCCTGTGCTTTAGGTAAAGACGAGCTCGCTTTTCCATGGTCAAAACGGAGAAATGTCCAAGTTGGAAATCCGATGTACCTCTCCTAATTAACCTTGATCCTTAGTTTGCATCTCACGAAACGTTTGAAAGGTCATTAGGCTTCATAACACTCACAGATGCCAACCCCACGCGATAAGGTCATTGCCTCATGATTTGAAATATTTCAAATTCAAATCAATGAAATCAATTGTATGTAATTGGTTTAGACCTCATACCACTTAATATTGGTAATCCTGAATCACGTGGAAGTCGAAATGAAGCAATTACATTTTATAGGTTCTATTTGTTATAGGCTATTCCTTCCATATTTGGACATCCCTTTCAGCTGGAGTTATATAATTTTGAAAAACCAGCTGGTTTTGAGTCACACCAGTTTATTTAACACACCGTGTTTGTTGTGAGGCAACAGTGGGACAGCTTTTAAAGCTGTTAATGTGTGATTTATTGCTGAAAGCCAATCCAAGAACGAGAGACTTGGGTATGAGGGTTTGGGGAGACCCCTGACATGTTCCCTCTACTGTGGCGGTGGATATTCGTCCCTCCCACCTCATGCACCCAGGATCCGCATGTAACACGTTTTATGCATGTGTACCTACAGACATTCACAGTGTGGATCTGTGATGGATGCATTCATTCTTTTGCATTGATTGCACCGACTTTCTCTTCAAGTCTGTCTAAAAGAATAGGCTGTACATCTTCGAACATATCCATAATACAAAATCCATAGTTGAAGTTATTTTGCTGCTCATCTAAAGGGCAGAAATACTTTCCCACAAAAAAATCACGTGTCATGTTTAAAAAGTGTCATATTCATTATACCGCAGCTACACGGTATGTTACTGCAATGATATGACAGAGCTGTTAATAGGCACTGTCCTCCATGCATTCTAATATGTATGCACCCTAGAGCTGACAATTTCATAAAATGTCCATATTCTTTCAGCGGTAAACTGAAACTGCACTGTGTGCTTATTGCAGTGCCAAGTTACAGCCACCTTGCTCATCTCCTTTACTCCATCTCTCTTACGTGGCGTCCTCCGCGAGGACCTTTGACATTTAAGATGGCATTCCATGGATGTACTTGGCACATAATATCCACTCAAGCATTTGCAGAATTGTTTGAAAGCCCAAGAGCAATTCAAGAGTTTTTGAACACAGACTTGTCTGTTCTTGTAACCAGTCAAATTGTGTAGAGATCAAGATTTTTAAGATTACATTGGTTACATAGCTAAGTCTTTCAGGGAACACGTGTCTTGTCAGCTTGATATGATTAATATCTACATAGTATGCAGATCTACAGTCTGCCATGTTGAGCCACCATGTTTCAGCAGTAGTCCCGAATGGACAAACCAAAAACATTGGCTCTAGACTAAAGGGAGAGGGCCTTTAGAGTTTTTCTGGCAAGTGACGGCCACCATAGATTGTCCTGCAATGTTGGAAAAGGAGGGGCATTCCGCTGGTTGCAAGTTAGCAACTTCAACACTAGATGCTACCAAAGATCCCTCATTATTCTGCTCAGCTTTAACCCTCTCTGATGCTACTAAATCCTACACATGGCATCTTTTAAAGCCATAGAATAAATGATCTCATACAAAATATGTTTCTCTCTCTTTAGAAGACAAACCAAGAAATTGAAGATGACTGAGTACAAGTTGGTGGTGGTTGGTGCAGGCGGCGTTGGTAAGAGTGCCCTCACCATCCAGCTCATTCAGAACCACTTTGTGGATGAATACGATCCGACCATCGAGGTAAAGCAGTATTACACAATATGAAAATGTACTGAAGTCCAACAGAAAGCACATTCGTGAGTAGCTTTGCATTCATTGGTTAACGCGACTGTTTTTTTTGTTGGTCAGTAGGATTCGTACAGGAAGCAGGTGGTGATCGACGGCGAGACATGTCTGCTGGACATTCTGGACACAGCAGGACAGGAGGAGTATAGCGCCATGAGGGACCAGTATATGAGGACGGGGGAAGGTTTTCTCTGCGTCTTCGCCATCAACAACAGCAAGTCTTTTGCTGATGTGCATCTGTACAGGTAGGGAACCGCAATGAGTCAGTGTGTTTGCAAGAGGTTAATAAACTCTTCTGTTGCCTTTATGTCAAAAATAGTTCAACTCTCCACCTGACTAATGCTTTCTGTTGATGAGGTGTAAGTCTAAAGACGGCATAGAAGTGTGTAGGTGTGTCTTATTAGCTCAGTGTCCAGCCCAGTGAATGTGTCTCATGAATGATGCCTGATTGAATCAAACAAGTGATAAAACAAATGTGTGGGAGCAGGTGGATTGACCCTTTTTGTGATTAAATGGGGTGTCTCCATCATTTGCTTGTGGTAGTGGGTTTAGTTCTTGCCTTTTGGTTGCAAGGATTTTCTGCATATGTTAAGTAGTTGGCTAACATCAATATTTGATTCACATTATCCATTCATGTTAGAGCACATTCAGTCATTCAGAGCAAAGAACATAGTTGTTCATGATTAGAAGTATACTCTTTAGATCCCATGAGGGAAAATTCTAGCGTTCTTACTGAAATGAGATCCTTATATTCTAATGCTGCATAATTGGCCTTTAGTGAATTCTGTGACCCTCTCCCATCCCCTTTCTTTTGTAGAGAACAGATCAAGAGGGTTAAGGACTCTGATGATGTCCCGATGGTACTTGTGGGTAATAAATGTGATCTGGCTAGAACTGTAGACACAAAGCAAGCACAGGAGCTTGCCAGAAGTTATGGCATCGAGTTTGTTGAAACCTCAGCCAAGACAAGACAGGTAAGTTGATCTCACAACTCAAGCTGTGCCACAGTACTTGAGCTATTAGAACATGTTCCTTGACATTGCAAGGTCGAGGGTTAGAATAGAATAGAATGTGTATCGACTGTCTCTATGTTGACTTTTAATGCAGTTTATTTCAATGGAGACTAAGAACAACATGGAATATCTTCTCTGAAATTCTTCTCTCTCTCTGCCTCTCGCTCTCTCTCTCTCTCTCTCGCTCTCTCTCTCTCTCTCTCTCTCTCTCTCTCTCTCTCTCTCTCTCTCTCTCTTTCTCTCTCTCTCTCTCTGCCCCCCTCCCCAGGGAGTGGAGGATGCCTTCTACACACTGGTTCGAGAAATCCGCCACTACCGCATGAAGAAGCTCAACAGCAGAGAGGACCGCAAACAGGGATGTCTGGGCATCTCCTGTGCTGTCATGTGATCAGGACCAACCAATCAGACTTTTTCATGGCATATCGACCAGGGCATTTGTCAGTTGGTCTGAGAGATCTGGCACTTTTCTTTTTAGTTTGTGTGTGAGTGGAGGTGTTTCCACACACATAACTTGGACTTGGCAAAAGGTTTCTACAGTGAGGCCCCCTGCTGGTCTGCCTGGGCATTGCAGAGTTATTGTGATAGTTGCCTTTGCTTCCTTGGAAAGAGGATCGGACGTGCTGACAAAACAGTTTGGTCCTGTGTCTTTTACTGCATGTGTGTGAGGGGATTCAAAATTCTCTTCCACCAATGGGATTTTGTGTTTAAGCTCAGGAATCAACTCGCCGTGTGTGTGTGTGTGCCTGTGTGCGTGTGTGTGCCGGAGGCAGTGTGTTCCATCTCAAACCTCACTGACTCTCAATGTGTCTTTTGCCACCAAAAAGCTCTCTTTTTCTGCTTCACCTCCTGGAGCCAGAAGCATTTCACAGACTATACTGTGACGGATGGATATTAGTAGACACAAGGATTAAAAAGAAAACACCAGTGTTTTTTTCAGACGGAACAGAGATGAAGAAACATTTCATTGGATGCTGGCTGCGACCTTCGTGTGCCTTTTCTGTTTGCCTTGTGCTGTGTGGACAGTCTTCGTCTTTTCCTCACCTTATCTGCATTTCTTTGATGCATTTTATCCTGTTGTACTGTGCTGTTAATGGAGGCCGTTTGGAGGGGTAATCGGAAGCGGGATCATCTGTCACAACTAATATGTCCTGGAAAATGATAGTCATCAGTACTTTATGATTTGATTTGCCCACAGGGAAATTGGAAGCTTCATGTTCACAATAGTGTAAAATGCAGCATTTCTCCAGCATTTCAGTGCAGCCTACAAGGGCATAGCACTACATGTGATTTAAGAAAGAAAAACACTGTTGTACTGTTTCATCAAAATCCTTTAGCATAGCCCCACTGGAATGATCAATGTCAAACATTTCCTATGCTAGTGCTGTGAGTTCCAGACATGATGCACACGTCTGGTGACTATTTGTGTTAAAGAGAAGTCTTTTCAATCATGACATTCTTTTTAGTATGAGATTTTTTAAAATTGAGCATTATTACTCTTGTGTTATTATTCTATGAGAAGAGAGAAGCCAGAATGTTGCCATATGGTCAAGGGGTCAATATTCCAATTCCACACATGGACACAACAAGAAACATGTAGCTATGCTGAGGTGCTGAAACCGTTGACTGTATATTTGACTTTTTATACAGTCCATGGCTGAAACTGGTCTGCCTGTGCCTTTGCATTGGGTGGGAAATGATTGCATCCTGTCAACTTGATTTTGTAAAAATGTATCATGGATATAATGCGACTTTTGTTTTCAGTAAATTAATTCTACGAAATGTTTTTGCACGGTGTGTTATTTCCAGCAATTGCTTATTGGATGAGCCAAAGCCCTAACTTGAGGTGACATAGATTTCTGGTTTTGAAAAAACTCAGAAAAGTATGGACAGGAGACAAGTGTAATATTGCCATGCATGTAGGTTTCATATCTCTCTTTATGTTATGTAAGACAAGAATCGAATTGATTATTTTAGATAACAATAGAGTGTGTCTAAATATTTCAGATGTGTTGATGTGTATTTCACATGGTGATTCTTCTGTCTTATGCAATTCTCTTTGGCAGTCCTCTTCCTTGGCAGTAGTGCATGTGCGTGGTGAGACTGGGCATGGCAGACCCCAGACTTAAAATAGCGTCGTGGTCACAAGTATCTCCTGGCTGCGGAGATCATATCCAGTGAGGTGGTGCATGTCTCTGGTTACACCGGGCAGGGCCATGCTTCATATTGCCCCCCAACGATGCCAAACGCTACACTTTCCCGCTGCCTCGTCTCCGTGCCTGACAAGCGGTGCACTGACTCCCAGTCCTCAGGCAGAGTGTGCGTGATAGGGAACCGCTGTCAACATGTCCAAGTTAATGCCAGGTGAGTCCACCGCCTGCATTTGTGGCTCGTGCACTCCATGGCCAAGCAAGACTCCATTGTCACAATTAAGTTGATTTGTAGACCGTGCGCTGTGCGTGTTGCCTGTTCAGTCGCTGAACATGTCGATTATTCATGGAAGGTTGCCTGCTATAACTAAGGAGCTTTCAACTCGAAGTCTGGAAATGCAGGATATGGCATTTGTCTCATGCCTGTTTTCACAGAAGTTATGTCACTCCTAAACAGGGTTTATCCACTTATTCAGTTTTGCCCCACTACTCATTTGATAATACATACAATTTCTAATGCCCAGTGACAATGTGCTGTTGCAAACTCTTGCAGCTTTACTGACAAGACCAACTGGTGTGATGCAGTAGGGTCATTAATGGCTCAATGGCTTCTCATTACATCAGAATTAACCCTTGACTATGTACACCAGCTAAAGTATTCTATAGGGCTCGAGATCATGACGTGAAAACTTCGCGAGCACAGCCATATTGGCAGTCTCACTCCTAAATTTACTATGGATTACTGTGGATTTACCTGTTTTCCTGTTACTTAGTTTTTGTCTTCTTGGTCATATGTTGCTGTGTAGTGGGGTGTAACAGCGCAATCCACGATCACAAGAGGAAAAGAATCGCTAATACTATATTTCTGCTTCTTGTCTTCTGCATCTGAATGAATGGATATTTAAGTTTGGTGCGCTACCAACATGGCGGCAATATTCCTTGAATGCAAGGCATGTGCCCGAGCCCTATTGTAAGTAGGATCAGCCCCATGTTTTTTTTTTTACTATTGCCTCTTAATGTCACATATGGGGCAGTTCAGGTTGAGCGTTGACTGTGAAACTGAAGCATATTTTTTTTTTACTCGGCTCAACTCACAAATCACCGTTGGCTATTCATAGATTGTCTTAGCCCCACCCTTATGAGCCAAGCTTGAACTGTTTGTCTGCCTCAAGCTGAGATCACAAATATTAGCTTCTTTTTTTTTGAATGATTGGTCTGCCTTGTGGCTGAAGGGGCAGCAGGATGCACCTGCTAGAGTGTAAATGTGTGTGTGCATGTGTGTGTGTGTGTATTGAGAGAGCATATTTGTGAGAATGTGATCTTCTAAGACCATGACCAAGACCCTGATGGGTTACTCGTGTGCCATGTTTTACCACGGTGCCCACAACAGCTGATGCCCAGAACAGCTGAAAAAGTTGACCATGACAAATGAGTGATTCCACCTGTCTGTGTGTGGAGCGAAACCAGAGCAAAGGGGATTTAGTTGGGCCAGCCCGCCCCCTATGCCCACCATGAGGCAAGCCCCCCCAGGAGTCTGGCCTGGCAGCTCAGATGCTGATGAAGGTGTTTTGGTACCGAGACCTCACAATATCCCTTCAGTTCTAGTGTGCGTTAGTGTTCTGTAGACCATTACATGATCTCAGCTCTGCATTCGTGTTTCCCCATTGACCGATAGAAGTCCTTCTTTCCTTAGTCTTTGACAGTGAATGAGAAGGAGCAAGGGTGAGAAGGGTGTTTCTATTTGCAATACAAACTTTGATTTGAATCAACTCCTCTCCCAGTGCCATAGTCTGTGGCCCTCATCATAATTACTCAGCAGTTATCACATCGATAGAGAAAGTTGGAGACCTTTTCTTCTGCCCCGAGAGGTAAAAATAGTAGCCCTATCTGTTAGAGTGGAAAACCTAGGCACATACTGAATGTCATGGGGTGAGGGTGAAGGATAGATAGATAGAGAGGGAGAGAGAGAGACAGAGAGGGTCGAAAGGGTGGAAAGAGACAGGACACTGGTTGTGGCGAAAGTGTACACGAGTATTTCAGGCAGCTTGTAAACACATGAATGGCTTTTGGAGGCTGTCCATTACAACCATGAAATGTGATACACTTTATTAAGGTGCATGAAGAGCGGTGAGAGATAATTGAATCAGTCTGCCTGTGGCTTTTCTAACAAACGAAGGCGTTACGGACTAACAGGCCTCAGCATTTCACTTAATGGCTCCTTATAACTTCCTCCTCAACTAAAAACGTTCACTATGTAGTATGTGGCATGAGCAAACATGGCGAGAAAAGACTCCCTCTGGGGTGTTCCAACACTTTGTTTTGTCCTCTGTACTCTAATGGAATTCTGCCCCCACACTAAACTGTGGGCCTTCCAACCCAACAGGAGGAGGGGGGAAGCCAGGAGGTAAGTATCCAGGTGCCTGGCATCAGTGTCATCCTCATCGTCGGGGTCTTTGACAGGAGCTATACTTGTCATGGGGTTGACGGTCGCCGTCCATACGCTCCCATTCCCTGGGAAGATTCTATCCAATTGATAGAATAAGTGCTTTTTATATCTTGGGCCTCCACAGTTGACTTGGCACACTCTAGAAATGCTGTGACCCCGAGCTTGAGTAGTAGTGTAGCAGAGGCACTGACACATCACACTGAGAGTGTGTATGTGCATTTGGAGAACAGAAGTACTCATTTATTGTTCACAACAATTTCGCTTTTCATGTGCGAGTGCATGTATTTATAATGATGGCTTCTTTCCTGTCCAAAATGCCATCGTGGTATGTTATGGCTCTGCTTCAGGGTCGAGCCTTGGCTGAGGCTAACAGTAGTGTATTTGGAAGAGTGAACAGATAAATGAATAAATGCCTTTCTGTTTCGCGCCGTGGACCACGAGAAGCCAGTGATCTACATTCTCTCCACAAACAAGATGCTCTTTGTGTCCCCATCTGTCTTGTTTGATCCCTCAAAGGATGTCTGTTTAGTTCCACCACAATGTCAGAGAATCATGTGGAAACACCGCTCTGCATGACTTGTCTCTCTTCACCTTCCATCTTTTCTGTCCACACACCTATTTATCTGATCATTTATCCATGCATCCATCCATCCACCCCCCCCTTTATGTGCCCTTAATGATCTAAGATGACCCATTTCTTCCCCTTCACACCCATATCTGCTAATGACTTCATGACATGTAATTAACAGTTTTTGATAGCATTTGTTATAAATAAACATATAATGAAATGTATTGTTAGATGTAAAACAGATTTGTATTTTTCCACAATTAATATGGAATCCTCAGACAATTAGAATAGATCCTCATAACTGCTCATTAATGTTCATTAATTGTTCATAATGTCCATTAATAATCCATAAATCCATTACCCACCGTCTTTAACTCATTAATCCAATGCCTAACATCCTTGTCTCTTTATTTGCTCTGTTTGGGGGATCCTCCACTTTTTCTCTTGGGACTTGATATTCAGATAAGAGTAAGTACGACCCTCGGCAAAAGGCTGCAATGTTTAAGATTCTGTCCAGTTTAGAAAGCACTGCTTCAATCTGAACATGGGACATGTTGGGAAAACAAATACAATGCATTTATTTGTTGTCTCATGAGTGTGTGAGGTATTGACAAATAAATAGGTAGATCTTTAGATAGAACTGCATGGAATTGTGAATACAAATAGGATTTGGTGATGTTCAGATGACTAGTTGTGGTGTCTTTGTTTGTTTGGCTTAGTGACGTATGTTCACCATGTTCATTCGTGTGTGCATTGCTACAGGTCAGTGCAAGCGATGTGTCCCTCCTGTTAGTCTTGTATGTCCCTGCATGTGTTCTCTATGGGAAGTGGTGAGATGACATCATCACTATGCATAGCCATAAAGGATCTATGCACTTTGTCTGTTTTAAGGTACTCTGTGTGCATATATTCATACAATGATGCATACATATTGGACATTAATTGTTGTAGTGTATCTTTATTTATGGGACCAAGCATAGGCTTGGGTTTTGTGTTGGCCAAGGGTGAGGCTGTTTAGTTGAAATTCACAGGTAGGTGAAAGGTATGACTATGTATTAATTGTTGATTTAGTCATCATTATACTGTTATGGAATAATTGTAGAGAATTTCGAAAGGTGAACAACTCTGTCAGCACATTGCTTGTTTAGTGCACGTTCAATATTTGTTTACTGGCTGCTGAACTAAGAATATGTTTGTGTAAAATGCGAGCTGGAGAGCCTCCTGAGCTCTTGTTTCAAATTCCGTGTCAGCTTTCATCGTCTTGCTATTTTGAAAAGGAAAATGTCTGTCCGCCTGTGTTGTGCTTGCAGCACGGTGTGACCAGCATTTCGAGTCCTTGTCATGACCTAGTTTTTGTGCTTTTGTGGTTCCCAGAGACGGATGATAGCATGCGAGCCTTTGCCGAAAAGGTGTTCGCATGCGACAGCAAGGATGAGACCATTCGTGATGAGGTCTCTCTATTTGATGTGGCGGAGGATTGCCCCATCCTCAACCAAGAGCACTCTAAGCATCTGCAACATGATGACAACATTGAAAAGAGGTGAAGAAGTTAATGTAAACTATATGAGGCACATGGTCAAAGTCCAAAGCATGGGTTTTAAAACAGAACAGACATCAATATACAGTATGTCTCAATAAAATGATACTGCTAAAAATATGTGAAATACATAAAATAATGTTTTGCCCTACTCTATGGGGCTATAGGGCTACCAGTCATATATTTCTAGGATCAAGTTCAGCCACTATATACATCACCATGTTATATTACATCCAATCTGTGCATTAATTTCCATTGAGTTTGTCTCCTGCATCATAGCTCTATTGTTCTCCCAGGAAGAAGATGATGTCCCGTGCCCGTGAGGTTCTACTGGTGGACAAGCCAGCCTACTTGGAGGTGCCTGACTTCCAGAGGGTTGCCATCATGGGAGACTTTGCCACTGGGGTGAGTTGTGACACTCCCTCCTCCTCCCCAAACTACCATCTACCTCCACCCCTCTCCACATCCAAGGCTCATGCTATCTCCCTATCTGTATATTTCTGTATGTCAATCACTCTTAGTATATACATTCCTCTCTCTATCTAATTATAACTCTCTCACTCTCCCTCAAACATGTATGGGCAGGCACATACAGACAAATCTGATACACGCATACACATACCAAAATTCATACATAAACAATCAGACACATACCTGCATTCACATTCACACACACATACACACACAAGCACATACAGAGTGGGACTGTATTTCTCAATCATGGGTCATTAACCGGAATGGACACAGTGCACGAGAATAGATCAGTCAGAGTCTCAAGTAAGACTCCAGCTGGGGTTGGTCCTGGCTTAAGTTTCAGGGATGAGTCTGTGACATTTAAAGGCGAACATGATTAAATGGCTGCACAGCAGCATGTCCCACAAGTAGAATACATTTCAGTTTCCATAAATCCTTATCACATGTTTTCTTAGATTCTAGTGATTTCCAGTATTATGGTGTTATTCCACTCTTGGTTGGATTACACCTAAGGCCTGTTTGTTCCATTAACGCAATCATATGCATTCTTATATAATCCTCTAGTTCACAGCGGCTTTTTCAATGGAGTACAGCCAAACAGGCAGACCTAAAGGTTTAGTTCATGATTCTGACACCATACACATTTTGCTCAGTGAATAGCTCTTTATTGGGTTCTGACTGCATATTCACTCAGAACATTGGTGTTTGTACACAGCCCTAGTTCTGTAAATGAGAAACAAACACTGGCTGAGCAATGAACAATCCCAGCCATATCAAAACAGTTCTTCAGAGGCATGGTTTCAACATCATCACTCTTTCAACCAAAAAATCTAATTGTGGAATTTGCCTTTAATGCTTCAGTGAAGTGGATATAAGAACACCATTTTTTTGGAGCATCCACACAATCTTTATCCATAGCCTCTGTTTGTTGCAGGTGACCATGGATGATTTTGAGCTGTCTTGCAAAGGCGTGTACCGTGCCCTGGTCATCAGGGAGAAGTACATGAGGCTCGCCTTCCAGCGTTTCCCCTTCACTGTCTCTGAGTACCTGTGTAAAATTGAGGGCAAGACTTGGAATCCTGAGGACCAGGTGCACCCAGGTATAACTCTGCATTCATTTGGTCTTCAGTGTATCAGTGCTCTGAGACTCCTTGAGCAAAAACAATGAAGAGCAGTCCAAATAGCAGATCAAATACCGCCTCTTTGGAAATGTGTGCAATATACTGTTTCTGTTTGAAACTGTCTGTTTCAAAATGGGTGTGAAACGGTAAAGCACGGAAATCTCTGAAAGCACTCAAATCAGTTTAATTTCAATTTGCAGTAATTGATCTCTGTGATCAAAACGTTTAACTTCTTCTTAAATATGTTGCTGTCGTTGTAACCCATGTAGCGCATGGTCACCATCATGCTAATCAAAAGTTTTGCTGATGTACTATCAGATTTTAGTGATCACTGTCTGTCTGTTTTAGTGTTTACTTCTCCACCTAAGGCTGGAGAAGATCCATTCGAGACAAAGTCCTTTCCCGAGGATCTGAACTACGTGGCACGCATGCGGGATGGTGTCGTCTGCGTCTACAAAGACGCTCAGGCCTCTGACAAGAACGAGTCCATTGGCCTGCCGTTTCCTGACCTCGCCACCTTTATTGACGATATGAACTTCCTAATCGCTCTCATCGCTCAAGGCCCAACGTAAGGCTCTCTTGAACTCGCACAGTCTGAATACAATCTGAGGAAGAAAATGTTCTCTGATTCTTTCATGAAAGGCAGAAATCCAATGCAGAACCGAATGAGATGGTTCCTCAGGATGGAAATGGTTTCATACTAGATCTGACCGCAAGGAAGTTATCAGAAAGATAAACCACAAACAAATCATCAAACCATTTGCCTATAGATTATGCCTGCAATCAGAATTATTGTGTGTTGTAATGGTGGCACAATACACCAAAATGCATTTGAAATGGATGAATTTGGATTTCTTGGAACTTAAAGGCTATTTTACCACTATAAAGTTACACAGTATACCGTTTTTAAATGTTGCCATTGGATATTCTGCAGTAAGACATACACTCACCGTCGTCTGAAGTTCCTGACGTCCAAGTTCAACGTGCATGAGATGCTGAATGAGATGGAGGAGCTGAAGGAGCTGAAGAACAACCCCCACAGAGACTTCTACAACACCAGGAAGGTGCGCAGTTCATGCAGTGTCATCTGCATCATTCCACATTTACATTTATATTTAGTCTTTTCAAAAATTTGTTAAAGTGCTTATGTTATTTGGGGACAACAAGCAAACAAAATTAATACCATTGAAAATACAGATGTTTTCCATTTGACTTTGTCTTTTTATCCCTTGGGCAGGTTGACACCCACATCCACGCAGCTGCCTGCATGAACCAGAAGCATCTGCTTCGCTTCATCAAGAAGTCTTACCGCGAAGACTGTGACCGTGTGGTGCACAAGCTGAAGGGCAAAGAAGTCACCATGAAGGAGCTTTTTGAGTACCTCAAAATGCATCCTTACGACTTGACCGTGGACTCACTGGATGTGCATGCTGTAAGTCTGCACAGTTGCAACAGTGTGTGTGTGTGTGTGTGAGTGAGAGAGAAAATAAATAAGAGCCATTTAACAGGCATACAGTACTCCGTTCTATAACTATTATAACATTGATTATTTTTACATGCACATCAGTAATGATGGTTATTACCCTGTGAAAAGATTCCAGGATTGATCATATATGGCCACTTACATGAAACCTAGTTATTTATATACCCATATACGTGACAAGTGCTTGTGTCCCAGTGAGGGATTACTCCTCTCAATTACTGCGTTCTTGTCAGCAACGATCAGATTTTGGGCTGAGGCATGCACACTGCACACACGCAACGGTATGCTGAGCCACTCACTGTCTACTCTTTCCTTCTTAGGGCAGGCAAACGTTCCAGCGCTTTGACAAGTTCAATGCAAAATACAACCCGGTGGGAGCCAGTGAGCTGCGTGATCTTTATATGAAGACTGAGAATCATATTTCTGGAGAGTACTTCGCCGCCATCATCAAGGTACAATAGTAATGCGCACTCAAGCATCCGTCACTTTAAAAACACATGTGCAGAAGCTGAACCACATCATCACCTTTGACCTCTCCAACTCTACTAGGAAGTGGCTAGTGACCTTGAAGATGCTAAGTACCAGTATGCCGAGCCCCGTCTGTCCATCTATGGCTGCAAAAATGATGAGTGGGCCAAGCTCGCCAGTTGGTTCAACAAGCACAGAGTGTTTTCCCCCAACCTCAAGTGGATGATTCAAGTGCCTAGAATCTAGTAAGTTGTTTTTGCCCTCTAATGCATCATTGATTACTTGTTGAGCATTCCAGTAATTTCTGGTGAAGTGCTGAAATGATCCTGGTGTAATTACATTGTGTGTTCATTCATTTAATTTCACAATATGGATTTACATCTAGTTTCACTGATGGTAACTGAGAGTCTTATGGTGTTTTAGTGACATTTTCAGAGGAAGGGACTTTGTACCTCACTTTGGAAAATGTCTGGAGAATATTTTCCTGCCTGTCATTGAAGCTACCCTAAGACCTCATGCTAACCCAGAACTCAGTGTCTTCCTTAAACACGTGAGTCATTACATCATGTTACATTTCATGACATTACGTCTCTGTCAGCGTACAACACTCTTCACGAGAAAAGACAGAAAAGCTTCTATCCAGAAAAGCTTTTGAAAGGTTTCTGAACACTGAGGAAGAGGTCTTTTCCTTGCTAGCGAATATTACTGATGATGAGTATGCAGGACAAGACTCATGTCCAGTTATATCCATTCCCTCACTCTCTCGCTGCAGGTGACAGCCTTTGACAGTGTGGATGATGAGTCCAAGCACAGTGGACACATGTTCTCCACCAAGAGCCCCAAGCCTGACGAGTGGGAGATTGTGAAGAACCCATCCTACACTTACTACATTTACTACATGTATGCCAACATTGCGTACATCAACCAACTGCGCAAGTGAGTACCCCTTACTATGAATTTACAGTGTACAGTTCATGTGCTTCACACATGAATTATACATTATACTTAAACACATCATCTTAAATATTCTCAGCTGAAATTAAATGTACACTGTAATTTCCCGACTATTAGCCGCGGCTTATACATTGATTTTGCAAGATGTCTTCCGCTATGAGGTTAATACAGGGGGCCAGTTAATATGGTGTTAATATGGTTTTGTTTCTTTTGACTTGCATAAAACACTGTCCTGCGGCTTACACACAATGCGGCTTATATGCGGGGAATTACTGTAGGCCTATGTGTTAAATGTGATAAACTTGACATTATGTCATGTCGTGCATATCATTTTGTTATCTAGATTGGTGTTTAGATGTTAAGATGTAGAGATGCCAGTGTGAATATAACACATGGTGTGTGTGTGTGTGTGTGTGTGTGTGTGTGTGTGTGTGTGTGTGCTTTGCAGGGAGAGGGGAATGAACACGTTCCAGTTCAGGCCCCACTGTGGAGAGGCTGGAGCTGTCACTCACCTGCTCGCCTGCTTCATGACTGCTGACAACATCTCTCACGGCCTCAACCTGAAGAAGGTCAGCACGCACGCACGCACGCACGCACGCACACGCACACGTACGAGCACGAGCACACACACACACACACACACACACACACACACACACACACACACTCAAGGGGGTAGTTGTACACACATTTATGCACACACATTGCATCACATGCAGATTTTTGCATCGCATGCAGATTTCCACTGGTGTCAACCAGTCAAATACACACTTACATGTCTGTCATGGTCCCAGACAAAGGAATTCCTGTGCCAATGCACTGGACATGCACCCACACGCACAAAGACAACATACAATTCTCTCATTGCCCCGGCCTTGACCGCATGGCTTCACACACCCTTAGCACATGCTCACGTGCAGGCAAACCAGACACACATGCTAACATATGCTTTACAGGCTCACACAGACACACAGCCGGTGACCGTTGATGTTTGATCTTCCTGTTCTCTCCCCTGCAGAGTCCAGTGCTGCAGTACCTGTACTTCCTGGCTCAGATCCCCATTGCCATGTCTCCTCTGAGCAACAACAGCTTGTTCCTAGAGTATGCCAAAAACCCACTGCTGGAGTTCCTGAAGAAGGGCCTGATGATTTCGCTCTCCACTGATGACCCCATGCAGTTCCATTTCACTAAGGTGCGGCCTTAGGCTGAGTGAACCCTGCCTGACCTACCGGCGAATTAGGATTTCGCCCGGCAGCTCAGGCTGGAAACCTGTGCATCTATCTCTCCTGCTTCCAGTCTACAACTTTTAGCTCCAATCACAAACTAGCTTGTCCAAAAGACGTACCGGATCGTTGGTCTGATTGGTTGAAGGATTGGTTGGTCCAAGCGTACAGTCATTTGAACGATGCCAATAGAGCTCGATAGTCCCGCCCCTCCTCTGAGAGAGACACGTCTCTTGTGCAATAGAAATAAAGCTTGGACTCTCCATACTAATGTTCAATCTTAAAAGACTGAGCCTAGTATGGTGATAGCCAGACTAGTGGGCCTTGCTCTGTCTCATTCAGAATGCATGGATGTGTAAAGTTGTATGGATTTATTTTTCAATGGAAGATGAACATATGTTGAATATCGAATATGAGATGTTGAGTGATGTAAAATCAGTGCATGTAAAATGTGCATTTTCTCACAAATGGTCTAAATAACATGGAAAAAAACGGTATTATTACAGCATCTCTATAGCAATGACACATGTTGTTTTGCGGATTGTTTTGCAGATGTATCTGTAATTATTTAAGTTGTATGGAGAAAAAAAAAAATAATTGTATCACTTTGTGGCTTTAGGAACCCCTCATGGAGGAGTATGCCATTGCTGCTCAGGTGTTCAAACTCAGCACCTGCGACATGTGTGAGATCGCCAGGAACAGTGTGATTCAGAGTGGCCTGTCCATACAGGTGAGGCATCCTCCTGTGAACTCTTATGCATACATGAGTAGTAGTATGACCAGCGCTTATTCACTTTTCATGACTAAACTCCAAACATATTAGAATTTCTCTCACGCTAAGACATTTTCAGATACTGATTGAAACGATGAAAAATGTCTCAGCTGGCAAGACTACGGCACTGTGTGTGTGTGTGTGTGTGTGTGTGTGTGTGTGTGGGGGGGGGGGGGGTCACTTTGTTACTGTACATAACTAATGCAATGTTATGATGATCAAGTTGCACAGTGCTGCCTGAGAAAAATTGTATCAATGACATAGGATGTATAAAGCTGGATTACTGTCGTAACACTCACCTTGTATGCATCTTGTTCATCAGGAGAAGAAACACTTCCTTGGTGAAAACTACCATAAGGAAGGTCCTGAAGGCAACGACATTCGCAAAACAAATGTGGCCCAGATCAGGATGGCCTACCGCTATGAGACACTGACATACGAGCTCAACCTTATCAAGGAGTGCCTGAAGAATGACTAAGTGGCCTTCACCGTGATGACATTTTGGTCCTCTTTCACTGGTCTTCTTTGTTATAGGTTACATACATACTGAGGTAGTTTACTGCTGAACAAAATTCAGAGACATGAAATAAAGAAATGTGGTACAAAAATGATTTCATGTGTGTGCTGAATCTTCCTTTCACAAGAAAGATCCGTAGTCTTAACCAACTAATGGTCCTTTGTCATCCAGCCTACTCTTCTTGGAATTAATGTGTTGTAGGCTAGTACTCACTCATCATAATTAAACTACTAATTAGGCCATTCATAGGATGCAGGGGTCTAAGCTTGGTCCTTGCCCATGTAGAATAAAATGCTTTTTCCAAGTATTTTAAAAAGTAGAGATGGAATGCATAATTTGTCAGTCACAGTGATCTAACTTGCTTTGCTGATCCAAAAATCCAAATCCAAAATTTAACGCACATTAGGCAAATAGACTACTTCTTCAACATGAAATGCAATCGGTGTGAAAGATAATTGGTATAACATCTTAGTAGCTACAAAAGTGAAACATTCCGTGATACAGGCTTCTTTGACCAACTTAATCAGATTTCGTCTCACAATTTTATTGCACGTTGTCGCAAAAACCGCTCCTCCAGACATCGCCAGGGTGGGAAATTGACAGCAGGAGATGATGACGTCTTCGGTCGCTGGATCAATGCGGAGACAAAAACCCTCTTCACTGGACAAAAACTTCAACCATCAAGGCTGCACCGGAATGCCGACGGCTGGAAAAGGAACTTTACTCAAGTGTAAATAACTTCGAAGTCGATTGAATTTAATCTGCCGAGACTCAAAGGGTCGTTCTGAAACAAGTATGGATTTATCTAACAAAGTTACATTATCGTGTGTGCAAGTTAGCTAGCTAACATCTAGTTGGCTAGGCGGCTAGCTTTTTGGCCAGTTACCACACAGATTTTTTTGCGGAACAGTTTGTCTAAACTGTTATCCATTTGAGAACAAAGTAAGCGGTGGAGAGACACTGGCGTGTTTTTGTCCGTGAAATTTTCTAGGTATTAACGACCCGTTTTTTGGAAATATATTCTACCAGTTGCGCGATATCTAATATCAACACTTTAGTAAGGATAGTCAAACGATACTGATGTGCCGTAGACAGAAACAAGTTGCTGGATGACTGGATGAATGAGGTATGTTAATGTACATTTTAGGGTATGTGGGGAAGCTTGACTTTATGATGTTTTTACTATGGAGTACTTTGATATCACTCTAGTTTGTGCTGGTTGGTCTTCTTTCATCACTGCTATACATTTTTATGTAATCTACAAGCTTCTTCATGTATCGATGTTAGTGTCTAATGCCAGAACATTGGTTTCCTAGACCTAGAGGGTCACGATTACATCCATAGGTATGTCGTCTATGATTACATCAGGTCTAGTGTGTCTGTCCTTTTCTTTTATTAGTATATTATTATGACATGATTAAAAAAAAAAAAAAAAAAAACAATGACATCGCCACTTTCCCAGAAAGTCTCTTAACGTTATCCCCACTCTTTCACCAGTTTCACCACCCCACCCATGGGCATGTTCTGTCATGCAGTCACCGGAGCGAGTGTCTCATGTAATTTAAAAGGTGCTATTAGGGTTTTATTTATGTGATCGTGGGGTGTCATTTAGGGGTTTCTGTAATCCCTACTGTCTGGTTTATGCTGCCAAAATTCTTGGGGGAAAAGTTTATGATCTTGCATGAGGTGGGATAATTAGCCTACTCTGAGGTGACAAGGCCATGTTACCGTGAGTCACCTGAGGATGGGGGGGCCTGGGAAGGAGTATGCTCAGATTGGCAGCTGCAGGGGAAACAGATGGGAGACCAGTGTTTAGAAGTGAATGTGTACAGCCCAGGTTAGTTTGACAGGAGGAGGACTCCGTGTAATCAACCTGATGTACTGGTTAATGGTTGGATATGGGCCTACGCTGTATTTCTTTTGTTTCAAAATGACCATGTGAACGCATTTAGGCTTTATGAGATTCCAGCAGTTAAGGATTGGAATGTGGCATTTTTACTCTTCAAATGCCCCTAACCATCATTATGGTCATTCTGCTGATCTGGTCTTCCTGAGAATCAGGAAACACGGCCCTGGCTTTCCTGCAACACACACACACACACACGCACGCACGCACGCACGCACGCAGGCACACACACACACACACACACACACACACACACGCACACGCACATACACACAGGCGCTCAGACACAGACACAGACAGGCATTCACCTAGATACAGACACTGTGTAAGTTCACACAGGCTCGCAAATGTTCAGTGAAATCGAAACACGCAGAGCGTTTGCTTAGTCGAATGCAAAGTGTCATATAGACATTGCATGTGTACAGAAATGCATTCTCACTTGTCTGTCCTGGCTCACCGATAAAACAAGTGGGTCATTTGGAGTGTGGGTCCGTACGGGATGAGTCCTGGCTCAGATGGAGAGGGATTCCATCATACGTCTGAGATGTAGGTCAGACCGAACAAAGGCATCATTCGCTAGTCTGACTGACCGAGTGTTTTGGATCAGATTCATTCATTAGCCCCTACCCCCTTTTGCATCCTCTGTCACCCTCAAACACTAACCCCCCCCCCCCCCCCCCCCCGGCCACTCCTCAAATGGGCTGTTTTGGAATGCGACACACAGAATTATTACCATCACTGCCAGTGGAAGCACAGTAGTGAGGAATTTCACGACGTCTCTCTTATAAACGGTTTCAGCTCTCTCTCATCGTAACGGTGCGCAACGTGTCCAACATACTTTGGCCCGGGTCCGCAGCCCACTGTAGCCTATAACTTCCAGACGCTTGCAACAGCAACCAGCTGGCATGGGAACTACTGGCCCGAAGACCCCATTTTTTGTCTGTTTGTCTAGCATTCTGTGGCTTTCTAAGACATAACAGCAGAGGCGGACTTCCCGGTTCCAGTGGGTAAAAGTCTTGCCATGTATTCTTTCTGCCTGTGCACTTAACACAGGTGATATCACTAATTATCTGATCTACCTGGCTGCTACTTGGCAGGACTTTTACTTTCTGAAACCGGGATGTCCGCCTCAGCAGTGGTTGGCCGACTTCTTAGCTGTATCAGAGTAAACGCCTTATCAGAGTTATACAGCCTAGGACCTCTGCATTTTACAAATAACCCCAAGAACAATGGAAAAGTGTAAAAATGTTTGGGCACATTATTTTATGTATGAAATATTAATTTGAGGTCTTGGGAGATGAATGAATTAACCTTGTGCTCCTTACCCAGAGCAGTGAGAGTGCAAGAGACCATAGCTGATCTGGTCCCCTAACTCTGATCACCAGTTCATGTTTCACCCATTTTTATGTAGAGTGGTTAATCCTACATTGAGGCCATGCCCTCTTGGCAATGCATGATATAGGGTGCCTATTCAACCATCAAGGGTATTTAAATTCCTGCATGTATTTGCATTGTGTACTTTCATCTGGGTGAGTGCTGCACAGGGTTTACGTGTTAAAACGATTCCCTCCTCTCCTAAATGGGATCCAAATTGAATGCAAAAAGGGGGGGGGGGGAAGAACTCTAGATTCCCGTTCCTTTCGTGTTTGTGTGAAAGAGCCCTTTGAGTGGAGGGAAATGAGATTACGTTACGGCCGAGGCAGTTTAATGCGTCGTGGCATTTGTGACGGGCCAGATGTACTCCAGAGAAGGATAAATCCTGCCGGAGAGATGTTCTTCGGGTGAGACTGGACACCCTCGTAACAAAGGGCTGGCACTTTGTTCTTGCTCCGCGTTCCTCTCTTCCTCCGGGTTATTTTTGTCCGTTGACCTTGAGAGGGACCATCCTCCCGCGTTTCCTCCCTTTATGTCTGTCCGTCAGGGTTGCAACCCCTGTATCGTTCGCTGCCTGTTGAGTGGGTCGTTTTGAACCTCATTACATTTTATAATTGTTGTTTTTGTCAGAGGCTCAGAGCAGCTGTATGTCTGTGAGTAACTTGATGTGATGATTGTGTTTGGCCCTTACAGTGAGTAAGACTTGGGAAAACCCCATGATTTCTGTTTGTCTCTAACCTTAACAGGATTCACCGGTGAAAGAAGAAGAAGATAGCGTTACTCGTGGAAGGGGGAAGTCGAAACCACCTAAAAGCGGAAAGAGGCTCTTTTCGAAACCTCCCCGCAATCATCGCACAACCTGTTGGGTGTCTTCACTCTGGACAGACCTCACAAGAGGACGGACTTCCAGCCCCCTTCCACACTGATCCAGGACTTCCACAGACGGAGGGAAGTGGTCAGGATGTTTCCCCCAGGGATGGTTGCGCTTTGAGGCACAACGTGCTTCTGTGGGTCCCTCGCCATGCTGACCCTGGGGATGGAGCATGGACACGGAGGTAGGAGAGGGGTGGGAGGAGAGAGCAGGGGCACCACTGCTGGTAAGGGGGCTGCCACTGCTGGCTCGCCCTGGCAAACCCCGGCATCGGGGCGACCTCTCCCGCGGGGAACGCCCCTCAACATCCGGCAGAAGATCTCGCAGTGGGAGGGGCTCAGCCAGGCAGAGGAGAGCCCATCGGTCGGGGTGAAAGGTCGGGGGCGAGGAGGAGGAGGAGGAGGAGGAGCAGGAGGAGCAGTGTTGAGGCGGGAGCTGTCCGGTGACTCTCTGGGAAATGGTTTTACCACCAACAACCACCAGGTCGGCGAGCCACCCCGTGGCAAAGCCAGCCTGGCCAAAGCCAAGAGCCTGGGCTTAGACTTCAGGGAAGACGCCACGCCTGTCCGTGGTTCTGCAGTCGGGCGCAAGAGTGAGACCCAGCACAGCCGCAGCCCTGACCGCCGCAGCCCTGACCGCCGCAGCCCTGATCGCAGCAGCCCTGACCGCCGCAGCCCTGACCGCAGCCATGCGTGTCTGAGCAAAACCATCAGCTGCACTCCTGCACTTACTCCAGCACCAGCCTTTGCACTCAAGGCTTCCCCAGTCTGGCGCCCGGTCGCAGAAGCCTCATCAACCAACGGGGGGAGGAAACCGGGAACGGCCACCCCAGACCGCGACCTCTCACCTCTACCTCCGCTGGCGGACACCCCCGAGGACAGCCTGCCTCCCGGAAACTTCTACACCTCGAGGGGCTTCTGGAAGCAACTGGAGGCCAGCGACTCGCTGTGGGACAGACCGAGAGATGGCCCGGCCGCTGGCACGGCTGGCCTCTCGAGGAACTTCCCGTTTGCCGACGACAGCCCGGCTCCACCCAAACCGCAGCGCACGTTCCAGTACAGGGGTACCGGCAGCGCTCCGGGGAGCTGGGGCCCGTGGGAGAACCAGGCCATGTCTCCCACAAGAACTAGAACCAGAACCAAACCCTCAGGGCCCCCCTCCTGCCCACCTCCTCCATGTCCTGTTAGCCAAGGCAATGGCTTTTCAAGACACAGGAAAAACAGGTGAGAACTCAATCAATCAATCAATCAATCAATCAATCACTCAGGCCTACTCATTCGATATTTGAGTCGGTCTTTCATTCTGTCGTTCTATGTCTTTTTCTGTTATTGCCACTCTCACATGGTAGGATGTTGATTCCACTTCTCTTACCCTGGTTTTGTTTTAATGATGGTACCAAAGTTTGACTTCAAAATGACTGTGTAAATTATCTGGATTTCAAAGCAAATACGCACTCCGAGCAGGACGTCTCTTTCAGACGGACAAGCTCTCACAGAGAGTGGAACTATTCATGTTTGGTGCCAAGAAGTCTGGAATAATGAAATCTATTTTAACACAATTAGAGCTGTACACAGTCAAGCAGCTTACCGTCTCCCTCTCTCTCTCTCTGCCCAGTGTTCCGTGCGTGACACACGGCTTCTCCTTAGCCTCTCAACACCACATGGGCTATTCCATTCCAGCTCAAGCAATTTGTGTAAATTTCCACTCTCTGTAAATTGTGTAAATTAAGGATGATTTGAGGTGGGAACCCCCGGGTCGAGTTGACATGGAACGACCCGCGCGTTGTTTGGTTTTGACTCCTTACTGGCGAGCACATGGTCGGTGAACTTAACCAGTCACGCCTGCGTGGCTCATACCGTACACGCCGCAGCTGAGCAGAGTCCACACATCAACAGATCCTCTATCTCAGCAACAGCTCTGTTGTATAACCCTGGCTGCTGCATAGCGTTGTCCTCGTTTCCCCAAGGCTCTATTATCTGTGTGCGGAGCCTACCCCTGACACATTGCGGGCAGAGTCCAGTCCACACGGTGTGTGGGGTTCTTCGTTGACAGCATGTAGAGAGAGAGGGAGAGAGGGAGAGAGGGAGAGAGGGAGAGAGAGAGAGAGGGAGAGAGAGAGAGAGGTGTTGAGGAGGGGATGACTAAGTGCGGGGAAGCGCCGTGCTGCTGGCCGGGATCCAGCTCTGATGTCAGGCCGTCTTTGGCAGCGGCGCGGCCCATTGTCTGGACGTGGCCTACTTATCTCACAGCCAAAGGTCTTCGGGTCACATTTGGCCACTTTTACACAAACAGAACAACAGAGTGTGTTTACACACACACACACAAACACACACACACACACACACACACACATTCACACACTCTCACTCTCACACACTATACACACCCTATCTTTGTTTGTATTTCCGGAATGTGGTAGATTTGGGAACTTGTTCCTTATTAGCATTCACGCTCACAACTCCCACTGTGCTGCCAACATAGAGATCAAAGATGGATATTTCGTATTATATATATATATATTTTTATCACAGACTAACTTTCCCGTCTTCGGTTATCTCCGCGTTCTTTCCCTGGCTCGCTCACAAAGTCTACGTGCGGTGGAACAGTGCACGCTTAAACAATACCGGCACAAGCAAACACAATCCCCAGTGCATGCGAGCCCTCTTGGAGCATCAGATATGAGCCCCCCGTCTCTCTCTGCGCAGGAAGTCGTTTGAGTTTGAGGATGTGGCGCGACTGGCAGCCCAGCAGGGCCTGGTGGGGAACGGCTCCCGCCGCTCCGGCCTGTACCACGCCCTGTCTGAGGACAGCATCTACGAGGACATCATCTGTGAGTCGTTCAAATGCCACCCAGCTGCTCCTTAACACCAAAATGTGTACAGTATGTGTTTACGTGTGGCTGTGTGTGTGTGTGTGTTTGTTTACCTTAGAATTTTCCTTGGGCTACTCTGCATGATTGTGCCATGTGTGTGTGTGTGTGTGTGTGTGTGTGTGTGTGTATGGAGAGGGTGGGGAGGAGGGCTGCTGTGATTTTCTGTGTATTGTGTGTGTTTTGGGTAAACACTGCGCAAAGTTAGCCTGCTCTACAGATCTAATTTTAGCCCCTCTATAAAAGCTCATGACAATGGCCTAATAGCTTTCCCTCCATCCCCATTGTGTGTCCTGTCGTGGGCTCCGCAGCGGAAGCGTCCAGGGAGAATCCTTACGAGGACGTCAAGTTGTCCCCCATGTGCCTTCCCATCGGCCGCCCTCGGCCCTGGACCATGGCCCAGAGACAGAGGCTCCCACAAACTCCAAAGGTGGGTCCCTCTTCCAGTCCTATTCACGCAACCAAACAGACAGCGCTGTCTATAAACATCGAGTGTTATATTTGGCTTCTTAACAACTTTGCGTCCGGGTCTCTGCTATGCGAATCCGCTTACAGCCGGAGGCTATTCATTGTCTGTAGACGACAGTGAATTCGAGGGAACTTGTGGAAAGCAATGAGAAAAGGGCAAAGAATGGTGTGTTTGGCAGACAGACACGCACTATTCTGGCTGATCGAAGCACGTAGGGGTGAAAAAGCTGTTGCGGATTGAGTCATGAGTCACCAGGGAGGGGTGTAACTTCATGATGCTGAAACACAGAGTGGTTTTGGAACTGCACTCACATGTTTCTTTGCATGCAAGAGTCTGTGAGAAAAAAACGAATAACTATATGTTAAGCAAATAGTTAATGTTGATGTCACCCTAACAGGCTCCACCACATAGGCTAGTCTAGTTCAGGTCTTCAATGTTTTTCTGGCCAAAGACCATTGATTGATAGCTTATGTTGATTATTATGCTCGACCAATAATGTTGGGTGGCTAGTAGTGTTGAGTATAAAACTTGTTTTTGATCGAGTAGATGTTCTCTGTTTGGAAGTCAGAGATTTGGAAGCCATTGTTTTTGTTGATGCAGTGTAGATGTGAGGTAGGCATGGTTGACCACTGTTTCCTCTTTTTGTGGTGGGAGGTATCTGGCTCTCTGCTCTACTGTGTGTGTGTGTGTGTGTGTGTGTGTGTGTGTGTGTGTGTGTGTGTGTGTGTGTGTGTGTGTGTGTGTGTGTGTGTGTGTGTGTGTGTGTGTGTGTGTGTGTGTGTGTGTGTGTGTGTGTGTGTGTGTGTGTGTGTGTGTGTGTGTGTGTGTGTGTGTGTGTGTGTGTGTGCGCGTGTATGCGCGTGCGTGTGTGTGTGTACACATGCATGCTGTGTAGGGCTGCAGCTATCGATTCGTTTTGGAATCAAGTATTCTAGCGAGTAATTGGATAAAAAAATAATTTTGCATTATTAAGTGCAATATATCAATATGCACAACAAATGTTATGCTGTAAACTAGACTCAGCCCTAGTAAATAAAATTAATACCGGTATATCTGTTTTATGTAGATATGTGCATCTGCAGCATTTGCCATTACTACCAGAGATGAAAATAAAATAATAATTCAAAGTAAATTGCCGTTATACTGCAGTACAGAGCAGTAGTATTTTCACGTCCAAAATACGGCATATCTGCTGTAAAGTACAATAGGTTACTATGCAGTACAATGCCAATTTTTCCTGTCCAAAATACTGCATCTCCTGCATAAGAACTGCACATATTTGGTAAGTTAATTTTTTGGGGGGGCTAAATGATTATGCCTGGGATAGGCCTAGTTGGTGAGGTAGCCTAATCTTGTGTGTGTGTGCATGTGTGCGCGTGAAAGAGAGGGAGAGAGAGGGAGACGAGCTGAGTGTGTGATGAGTTTTTTGGTGTATTGCTTACTTGGAATTTTACATGAATTTGTTTACTACTTAAAGTTTCCACAACTTAACAACATATCGACTCATGAGTCATGACCTAGGGCTACAGCCATGACAAAAAAAGCCTCTAGGCAGAGAATTTGCCCCGACCATTTTTTTGTAATCAAATTATTCGGGTTACTCGAGTAATCGCTTCAGCCCTAATTCTGTGTGTGGTTTTATGGCTGACTGTGTCTGCCAGTGTATGCTCATGTTTGAACATGTGCTCGTGTTTGTGAATATCTGTGTGCTTGGTTTCTCGTGTGTATGTTTGCTGTACTGTGTGTGTGAGAGAGAGAAATACTAACTCACTTGAGTTCATCCACATGTCTGTGTTTCTCTGCATGTGCAGCTCCCCCCCAAGCCTCTGACGCTGCGAGCGTTTGCGGAGAAGACTGAGAAGGGGCTGTCCAGAGGGCCCCCCGCCACAGCGACCCCTCGACCTGCTGGACCCAAGCGCAGCGCGGGGAGTCGGCTCTGCAGGCTGCCGCAGGTACCCGTAACTTCCCGACTATTAGCCGCGGCTTATACATTGATTTAGCTAAATTTCTTCCGCTATGAGGTTAATACAGGGAGGCAGTTAATATGGTGTTAATATGGTTTTGTTTCTTTCAACTTACATAAAACACTGTCCTGCGGCTTATACACAATGCGGCTTATATGCGGGAAATTACTGTAGACATGCTGACGGACGGATCTCAATGTACATGAAAAGAGTTCAGTACATGTTTACAGAAAAATGAACCTGTCGGGCCTCTTTTTGATTACTCTCCTGAGAGAACCGTTGAGTGTTGTTCTTAGATTTCTGAGAGCATGATGATGAGTAATTTCAGGTGAAAAGAATATTCCTTTGAAGTCATATATGTATGTTCTTCTTGGAAGTGTTTATGGTCGCATTTCATGTGTTTGATTCTGCCAACCATGTGATGGGTGATGGGTGCTGGGTCATGAGTAGGTGTGGGTGCTATCTGCATTCACATTGGTTCATTTAGTGTGGGTGTGCATGGTAAGTAGTGAGTTTGTCTCTTACTGTAAGTGTGTCAGAAGGATGTCTACGCAAGAGGGACCGAAATAGAAGGAAAGAGACGTACTCATTGCTGAGGGCTCGAAAAGAGGAAGAGATGAGGGGAGAAGAAAGGAGGGAGCGAGGGAGAGAGAGAGAGAAAGACAGCACCAGCCAATCATTCCCCTCAGCCTGAGTGAGTGAGTGGGTGGGTTGGGTAGAGGAGACGTTGTTTGGGATAAGTTTGCGCAAGCGTGGACTGAGTTCTGGGTCAGGGCTGGCTGACGAGTCTTTATCACCACACTAGCCTAGGCGCACACCACAGCGCTGTCATATAGCATAACAGACCAGCACTGACCTCTCAGTAATTGTGCTGCTGCGTGTGTCTCTGCCTGTGCCTACTTGCCCGACTGAGCCATGAGTCTGGTCACAACCCCTGGCCAGTGGACCGGGGGGCCCCTGGGTACCCCCGTGGGCATTCTCCACCGCCAGGCTGACATGGGCACTAGTGTGTGTGTGCGCTACCGAGGTGGGAGGCAGGTGCTTGCACACAGCAGAACGATTGAGCTGGGCCACATCTCTCTGGGCAAGAGGAAGCCGCTGGAGGTGAGTGGGACAGAAACGGAACTTCAGACGGGACCCTCTCCGTCTCGTGTCGTGTCGTGTGGAGTCATGTCCATAAGTGCCGTGTGTAGTCCTGTTCATAAGTGTTGCGTTAGGATATGTCGCCCTGCCGTAATGAAAGGTTGTGTTTGTGTGGGGTGGGACGTTAGTGTTGGGGTCATGGGGATGCTTTAGAAACAGATGTGTTGGCTATATTGATGGTATTGACAAGGGACAGACTGAGATAATTAGTGATTTCTGTTTTCAGAATGCTTTATCTGCCTTAGAAACATCTAAGGTTGTCATGGATTAGCTTTTTGAATTGAACAGGTTTATGTTCATGGTTTATGTAAGTGTTTGACTTATGTTGCTTGTATTAACTGATGTATTATTTCATTTTAAACTTGTGTTGCCTACAATCTTGTTTTCTTTTCAAAATGGAGCTTTTTGTATCACAAGGGTTTGAGATTTTGAGTGGGAAGATGGTAATTGTTTTGGTTGACTAATCAGCTAGTCACTCAACGCGATGTGGTTATACCCTTGTTTTCCATGGTGATTAAGCTTGATCATTTTTCCACAGTTGACAATACAACAGCATCATCCCTTTGGTAGCCATCTTTATTTTGTTATTTTTATTTTTGTATCAGCGGTATTAGGCTAGATAACACATTAACTGTGTTTATTGTTTTATAGAAAATAAACATTAACTAATGATGCTGACTACATCTATTGTACTGCTTGTTTGATTGTTGTGTTTACTGGTCAGTGTGGCTACACATTTTAAAATCCATGTTGATTGTAGGAAAGGTGTTGAACACTGAGATGACATCCTCCATAACTGTCATTATGTCTTTTTTTCCGCATTTTAAATTCAGCATGACTTTAGTATCCCTACTCAAGCATCCTAATAACACAGTGGCAGATGTACTGTAGCCTGTGGGGAGTCATGCGAGGAGGACATGAGTGTGAAGGAGAGGTGTTATCAGGCGAGGGGCAGAGCAGCGGCCGGTTTCCGCTGGGAAGTGGGGGTTTGTCTTGTCTGAGGCGCGCCGCACCACACCGCGCCGAGCCGCACCGAGGGCCTCCAGAGGAGGGGATGCCTGAGCCCTGTGGCTATGACAGGCAGAGTTGTGCTGTCTCATTTCCCCCTCCCTCACCGGCCTAGCCTAGTTGACGTACATGTTTTCATCCCTCTAGAGTCATACAACTGGGTTGGCAGATTTGCTGTTGTGTTGTTCATATAGTCTTCTCAGTGCTTTCATGGAAGAGTTGTTCTTGATGTGCTGCCATTTTCTTTGTTTTTAGTACGTGCTGAAAGTCCATGAGATCTTCCAGACCAAGAGAGGCTGGAAGAGAGTGAAGAGCCAAGGAGGAACAGCCAGAGGTACGACACCAGCCCTCATCCCGACGCCATTAAAAACCGACCCGCATCTCAACCCATTACATTTCTTAAGCACTAGGAATTTAACATCTCGCCTGTGTATATTTGAAACTTTGGGTTAGCCTTGCTTCAAGCTGCTATTTCAAATTAAATCGTATAAATGGATGGTTTTAACGTTAAGGCTGTACAACACAAATAGGTGCTATTGTTTTGGATAATAGCCGAGTGAGTGAATGTAAAATGTTCTCTGTCTGACTAGATGAGGCTAGTGGAACGGAGAGTGACCCAGATGACGGCAGTAAAGGTCAGTCACCCTGACTTCAGTCATAAGTGCCTTTTGCTAAGGCCTCTTGTGGGTGGTTAATCATTGCTTTGACTGGCATTTGCCCTTGCTTGCTTCATGAATCACCGTGAAATGTATGGTACCAAGTAGACTTGGTATATCGTACAGAAAGCCACAGATATGAAATAAATGTCTTGCTTTGTTCAGGTATTCTTTTCATGTATGGTTAGCTGTTATAGAATCAGATAATGAAAAAATGAAGCTGCAGAATTTATTAGAGATTATGTGAAATGTCAAGCTCATTTCAAGATGCCCTCAAGAAGATAAACTTTTGGCTTCAGATGTTATACGTTAAATGTGCAGATGGCCTTTCTTAACATACCTCCATACTGTACATACGTGAAATACTGTAATGAAGGTTGTTGTGATTTTCTTAACACAAATACGCACACACATTAATCCCAGTTACTGTTTCATGTTGGAGGATATTTTACACCATAATGCCAATGGATTTGTTTAATTTTACAATGATGTAAATTGGCCTTGTCTGTCAGATGGCTCAAGACTGGTTTATGTCCAGTCCACGCTGAGGCGAAGGCCTGGCTATCGCACCTTGGAGAAGGACCTCATTCAGCTACAGCAACAGCAGCTCTTTCAGCTATTTGTGGTTGTGTCACTGAGAAAAGGTTCCCCTGGAAACACGTACACCCCAGTGATCACTCAGCAGTTCCCTACCAAGGTAGAGTGGTCAATAAGTTGCTTTTGTGTTTTGTATCGTGGCCTGTTGCATGGCTTACTTTGTGATACAGTGTGATATCTGTTCTGCTCTTCTGTAGCGTTGTAGAGTGTTGTATTTATATACATACATATATATTATAAGGTAGTTTTCATATCCTGTGATGCGTTGTTATGATTGTGTACATTTTTGTTACCACCCAGAAGTTTGAATTATTACCTCTGCCAAGGAGGTTATGTTTTCACCTTTATCTTTTTATTGCTTGGGTGGTTCATTTGTCAGCATGATTACGCATAAACCTCTAGAGATGGCACCCTGGCTATTGCAATCTAGCAGTAACCTTGCTTACAAACCAACTAACTCACTAGCCTGTCAACCAACAAAGACAGGGATATTAGGCCTTAGTGGAGACCTGCTGTCTACTGAGTGCTTTTATAGTTTAGACCGTGATGGAGAAGTCCACTACATGACTAATTCAATATATTGTGTGCAGTTTGAAAAGTCATCCCGATTGTCCCGGGAAGCAGAGGACCGCTTGAAGGTTATCCCCCTGTTCTGCTTTCCGGACTCACAGGACTGGAAACCATCAGCCGACATGAGCAGGTGAGGGTCAGTGACCCTCCTGGGTTTAAGTGACCAGAAGACTGCTAGCCTTTCCTCTGAGTATGGGCCAACATTAATACGTCATGTTATTCAGTGAAATTGTTTACATGGTGCTAGCTCCTCACTTTTGGTCATGACCAGTTCCCTATGAACATCTGCCTTGCAGAATGGTGGTTCGCTTTTTGAAAGATTATATTTCCCTTTTTTGCAGTGACACCTTCTCTTTTGTGCTCACGGGGGAAGATGGTAGTCGCTGGTTCGGGTACTGTCGCAAGATCCTCGTAAGTCTCTGCACTTTATTTGGTGTGCAAACACTGTATGCGTTTAAACTTGTGCAAACTCACTGTGTGTTTGCATAAGTGTAATGTAATGTCAGAGTGGGTAAGTGACTGTCTGTGTGTGTGTGACGTGCCTGCGTGCCTGCCTGCCTGCCTGCGTGTGTTTTGTGATGGCACACTCATGAGTATCTTGATGACCGGAGTGAGTAAGTTATGACAGATGAAGTCTACATTACGTCTGCATCAGGATTTTCACACTGAAATCCCCCATTAGTCATGGAGAGTCAGACACCACCTCCTCCTCCTCCTCCTGTTCATCCTTTTCACTTTCTCTTCACTGGCATGCAATATGCAGCAGACCGTATAAGCTCTTCATTTTAAAGACAGTTTACTGCTAAAGAAATCCTGTGGACACTTTATCCCATGTCAAATCTCTATCCACATGTATTTCCATTGACTTGTAGTCATAACATTGTGAAATAAGTTATCTGGCGATGTTCTTGTCTTTACAGTGTTTTGACGCAAGTCTATACCTATGCTACTACTGTGGCGAGTCATGGAGCCTTCACCATGCCCGCCCATTCTGAAAGCCTCTCGCTAATTTTCTGTACCCAATTGGTTGCTGAATCTTCTCCCCTCCTCCACATGTTTCCTGTGTATGTGCGAGAGAATGTCATTGGCTGTGGATAATTCAATATGATCACCATACCATCTGGCTTGCCATTAATTTTTTTAAAACAAGCGGAGTAAAAGCCACATTGGTAAGAGTGCTAGTCTCATCTCGTGTTTGTGTCCTCAGCCCATCGGGAAGGGGAAGAGGCTGCCGGAGGTCCACTGTATGGTCAGCAGACTTGGCTGCTTCAACCTCTTTGCCAAGGTAAGAGACTTGACTTGGCCATGTGCAGAGCTCTGCGTGCCAAACGGAAACTCCATTGGCCATCAAGAGCCAATCCCCTGTGTGCAAATTAGCTACCCATAAATCACCACTGGCCTGCCGAAGTGGTCTAGTAATCGCAGTGTCACTATGCAGACAAATCCTGAGGAACTAGGAAGCAGTGCTTTCCTAAGTTTGCCCCTGCATGTCACCAGCTCAATTATACATTGCTTTTGTTGTTGTTCCTCATAGCTGTTTGATGCATCAATTTGCTTAGAATTAGGGCTGTCACTTTAGACACAAGTGGATACTATCTTTGGATTTCATCTTACGTTTCCAGCATGTTGCTTACAGAACCAAAGCCAAAGGACAGTTTTACTTTGAAGTACAGGAAACCCAGGATAACCGTATGTGCTGGGTGTGAATATATAAAACAGCCACCCGAAGTGTCCTGCTGCTGACCAGAGACTGTGGGTCTCCCCTCTTCTCATCCCCACAGATCCTGGTAGAGGTGGAGAGGAGGAGGGAGATCTCTCCCGCCCTGGTCAACCCTTTCATGCGCAGCGTCATGGAGGCTCCCTTTCCTGCCCCGGGCCGCACCATCACGGTCAAGAGCTTCCTGCCCGGCTCAGGGAACGAGGTGCCACCGCTCTTGTCTTGTCTTCTCTTCTCTTCTCCTATCATCAGCATGAGCAACGAGTCTGTTTGTAGACGCTGCCAACTAGTTGGAAGAGCCTTACATTTAAAAGAAAGACAAAGGAAAATAAGAAAAACATTGTCAATATATCGGTAGGGGTATTGTATTTGGTATTGTAGCCTGGTTAGCCAAACTCATTCACAAGTGAATAGAGTTTGGTCACTAGCGACTGGGCGTCATTTACAACACTAGCATGGTAGCGGTCATGAACATACTGTAGCATTAACTTTGGTCGGTTGGATTTTTCAATCACATTGATTGGGGATTCCTGATGTCACTTCCTACTTCGCCTAACAATGTATGTGAGCCTACCTTTGCTCTAAATAAATGTGCATATTCTTCCGACTGCACATTTTTTATGTTTGCAGGCGTTGCTCCTATCGTTTACCATAGCCTCTTTCAGTTTCGAATCTATAGCATCATCTCCTCTCTCATTGCTGAATGGGCAGGTAGTCTGCCGATCTGAAGAAACGCTAGTGAACTATTGTGTTCAAGACTAGCATTTCCCTGAAAGGAGATCTAGTGGGCATGGCCAGGCTACTGCTATTGTACCATTCAGAACAATGCAATGTTCCCGCTTTTAATGTCACTCACCAACTTCCCTAACAACTTGAATACTGTCAGTCACTGGTTATGTGCACAATTTAAAAGTACCATAAATAAACCACATACCACAATTTAAGCACCATAATAATTCAATAATTATTTTATAATAATTTAATATACCACATACCACAATTTAAGTACCATACGGTAAATAACTTCTGAATGCTATTTGCATTCAGAAGTGCTATATCACGGTGGGTGAGCTGACCCTGTAACTTGTGCTGTGCTGTAGGTGCTGACCCTGTAACTTGTGCTGTGCTGTAGGTGCTGACCCTGTAACTTGTGCTGTGCTGTAGGTGCTGACCCTGTAACTTGTGCTGTGCTGTAGGTGCTGACCCTGTGACTTGTGCTGTGCTGTAGGTGCTGACCCTGTGACTTGTGCTGTGCTGTAGGTGCTGACCCTGTAACTTGTGCTGTGCTGTAGGTGCTGACCCTGTGACTTGTGCTGTGCTGTAGGTGCTGACCCTGTGACTTGTGCTGTGCTGTAGGTGCTGACCCTGTGACTTGTGCTGTGCTGTAGGTGCTGACCCTGTGTCGCCCGGTGGACTCCCGGCTGGAGCATGTGGACTTCGACAGCCTGCTGGAGTGTCTGAGCGTGAGCCACCTGCTCCAGGTGTTTGCCTCGCTGTTGCTGGAGAGACGTGTCATCTTCATCGCCGACAAACTCGGGTAGGAAAACGGCACACACACACACACTACAGCTGGTGATTATTCCATTAAGAAATTGCAGAGAGTGATCTGGAACAGTGATCAGTAAGGTGGAGATATATTTTTTTTGCTCCTGTTTTGAGATTTTTGGTATTCCCAGATTCGCTTTGTGTTGTTGACTCGTAGCTTTAGTTTTGTACTATACCCTATTAGTCTGTTTTCACCGTGTTGCCAATTAGACATTTAAATCTATCCAAGTGGCTCACTGTCAAAGTAAGAATGTTAATTATTGTTTAGAATATGGAAGCTGAACAATTTCTTTCAGGCTTGTGCGTGTAGTGAGATTAGGATGTGTGGCTGGACAGCAGAAAGGAACAGGGTGGTCTTTGTGCTTGGTACTGTGTTTACTGTCATATGCAGTGTGGCTGTAATTAAGACAGATGTTTGAGAGTAGCCCCCATCTCTACAGATGTGGCATTTTGAGGTTCTGCTCATAAATTGGAGTCATGCTGCATGTCATTGAAACACACAGGCAGAGGATTTCCAAAAATGCTTTGAGGGAAGAGGATGCCCTAATCAGGAATCTGCCATGGAATTCCATACATCACTCCATTTTCAAAAGAAGTAGAATTCTGTAAATATCATTAAAATGTTCTTTCTCTCTGTTCTCTTTTTTTCTTTCTTTCTTTCTTTCTTGCTCTCTCTGTCTGCCTACCTCTTGTCATCACCCTGGCAGCACGCTGTCTCGCTGTGCCCACTCGGCGTTGGCGCTGCTCTACCCGTTCACCTGGCAGCACACCTTTGTGCCCGTACTGCCCGCCAGCATGCTGGACATCAGCTGCTCTCCCACGCCCTTCCTCATGGGGGCGCTCTCCCCGTCCCTGCCCCAGGTGCTGGAGCTGCCCATTGAGGAGGTCAGACTTCAACCTCATCTCTCTTCTACTGCACTCCTGGTTGTGGGAAATGCTACAGCAACCAAATGAATGTAGCCCATGCCAAATCAATGCAATTGGATTAGCAGTTGTCATGGTGTCAGTAGGACTCGGTTCCAAAACAGTTTTTTAGAGACACCCCCCCTCCAACCTTGCAGGGCCACAAGAACTTGAGTTGGGTTGACTCATGCAAGCTGAGGTCAGAATTCAGCATTACCCTGGGGTCGTATTTGGAAGTGTTTTGTCATGTTTTTAATTCAGAGTGCCGCACCCATCTATTAAGGTGCCATCTGGTGGCCATTGTGTTTTTTTTATTATTACTATTTAATTAACTGAGAAAGCCCCTTGCTGAAATATAAGCATAATGTTACTTGATGTTTACATCAGTTGAAAGAAGTACTGTAGAGACCTCTCAAAAACTGAATGAGATGTTTGGCAATAAAGAGACAGTCCAAATGGCTTGGGCCTTCATCAGGTTGTAATGCCATTGTCTGAGTTTGCTCATGTAGTGACAAAGACAAATGGTGAAAGGTTTTAAAGTAATATAATGACTAGGCTCAGTAAACTAAAACCATGACGAAAACTGAATTCTGGACCCGAAACTTGATGCTGGTTTGACTCTTGCATAGAGCGACATTCCAATGGAAGGCGCGCTAATTACCTGGGCCAGACGTCTGAAGTTATCCACCCGTGAAATGAATCAGACATCTCACATATTCCCGTTTCTGCCTGCCTTCTAGGTGCTCATTGTGGATTTATGCGCTGACAAGTTCGTTCGCCAGGTATGTGAGCCGATCAGACTTTGGTGTGACTGTAATTCTGGGTGTGCATGATGTAGCTTGGGTGTTGCCACCACGTTGAGACCTGTTAGATCTGTTTATTTGCAGCCAGGTTTGCATAACGCTGAGGTAGAGAAGCTTTCTCTTGGACTTGTAAAGATGTCAGGGTTTACCTGTCGGGGCAGCAATGAGGCAGAACTGAAAGCTGGAACACTATATCTGTGGGAAATTACGCTAATGTATCAGAGTGGTTGGGCCAAGGCCACGCTCATTCCTTCATTCTAATTCATCAGTGGTTGTTTTAACCAGACCGCTTAAACCACAAGCTGCACAGTTATACACAGTCAGCTTTAAGCATACCTTCTTCTACTGAATGTATTTGCATTGTAAGCGTTTTAAGTACTGTAGGGATCTCAACCTCTGCCATCACGTTGAGATTAATAATGGCTGTCGTTTACCCAAATCCGTTGCCTGTCACAGCTGGGCGATGAGGACTGCATCTTACCCAGCAAGCTCCAGGCGGCTCTCCATGAAATCCTGGAGAACAGAGAACAGATCCTAACTCAGGACGACACAGACCGGAGCAGCGGTGAGTGCAGCAGTGCGCCCCCTTCTGGCGACTGCGTGGACATACTCATGTTTATGAAAGCCATGTCTTGATAGTTGACACAAAGGGCGGGTCTGTAAGGAGAGCAGAGTGGGTGACTTAGGGGTGGCTCACTGTCTTCAGGGTTATCTTTCTCTTTTTCTTGTCCTGGCTTGTGGGTTTTTTATTATCAAAACAGGTTTCACCGCACACCCCCAGAGACAAGAAAATGATTTGCCTGTCGACATTGCGAGTCTTGCCACAGCGTATGACGACATGTGGCCTTAACTCACTCACTCACTTACTCACTTACGCTTTCACACAGACACATTTACACACTCACACAGGCACACATTCATACACATACTATACGCACACTCATGCAGACACACACACACCCACTGTCACATGCCATGTAAAGCTTCTCTGAAAAGCAAGATCCTGTCTTATTGTATGAACTTTAAAGCGTTCATGTACCCAAGGTGCCTATTCATTATTGAACATAGCGATCGAGTTTCGACTCTTCTTGAGAGGCAGTTCTGAAGGTTTTGGATACAAAAGATCTCATAAAGACCCCAGATGCTTGGTCATTCATCTGTCACCAGATAATACATGGTGTCACCTTGTGTCAGCCAGCACAGGTGTTGTCCTGCCACACACCCTAAACAGCATGCTCCTGCAAGAGTTTGCCACCGTATGAAAGAAAACAACTATGTAGGCAGAAAGCCAGTTATTGTCAGAAACAAAAGTAAATGTCATGTCATAGCTTTCGCAACTCATTCTCTCCCACACGCTCTGTGTGTGTGTGTGTGTGTGTGTGTGTGTGTGTGTGTGTGTGTGTGTTTTCGTGTGTGTGTGTGTGTTTTCGTGTGTGTGTGTGTGTTTTCGTGTGTGTGTGTTTTCGTGTGTGTCTGTTTGTATTTGTGTGTGTTTGTGTGTAAAGGGGAGGAGTGTGATCTGAGCGCCCTCATCTCGGAGGCGTTTGTGCGCTTCTTCGTGGAGCTGGTCGGCCACTACCCCCTGCACATGGGCGAGGGAGGGCCAGGGGGCGCCAGAGAGCTGCAGAGGGACAGCTTCCGAAAGTCACACCCATCCCGCGGAGTCAGGCAGTTCCTGCAGCTCTTCATGGACACACAGATGTTTGCCGGCTTCATCCAGGACCGAGAGCTGCGCAAAGGAGGAGTCAAAGGTGAGAGGCTCATCATTAGTTTTTCATCGCTGTGGTTTTCTGAGAGGAGGGATGCACTAATCTATGGATACAGGATGTTAATTAGCGAGGTCTTCAGAAAGCCATTCTGAAATGAAGTGTAGTCTTTGGTGGATTACAGCGATAACAGTTACAGCGCTGGTGGCATTTGAGATGTTAATCCATATGCTTGCCAAATGTGGGCACAAATTTAATATATGGTGAGTCTCAGATGATAAAGCCTGTAGACATAGTTGTGTAAGAATTGGTTTTTGATGCCTTTCTTGTCCTTGAATTTCAAGGAACAGTCTCCACAGAAGGCCTAAATTCCATCTTCTCTTGCAATTACAATCCATTTCTTTTAGAATGCATATTTGTTGCAAGAATAATGCATTGATCACCATGTCACGTGCAAGAGAAGTCAAGAGAAGCGTCGAGCAGTGAATGAAGAGTTGCATGTACTAATGCATTTATGTCTTAAGACATGTTTCCAGACATTTTTTAATGCAACCTCAAGTGTGTAAGTTGTACTGATAAACATTCACAGGTGTTTCTCTTCTTCTTTAACAGGGCTCTTTGAAGTTAGGGCAGCCGAATACTTGGACTCCCAGCCTGAACCAGAACCCAGTGGAGTCAACAAATTCCTCAAGGGGCTCGGTAAGAAGCATCTTAAATCTCACACATACATAGCATCGAAAATGATGACGGAGAATTGCATTTGGTTGTTGACGTTGTTATGTGTGATCGTCTCGATGCAGGCAGCAAAATGAAATTTCTCCAAAAGAAGTGAGGACCAACCAGCAGGAGGTGTCATGGCTGTTTCCATGACAACAGACAAGAGTTCCATAGGAGTTCCTTTGAATGAAGAAAATAGTGCCTGAGACTGGAAGATTGCAGACTTTGGATGGTGGCACACTTTGGCATGACTGAGCTGGGCACAAGGCTACTCTAGAGTCCTGGAAGAAAAGAAAAGCACAAGAGTGGGAACAGATCAGGGCTCAACAGCTCCCAGGTTCCCATGGAGGAGAGGGGGAGAGAGATAATACATTAACTCCATGTAGGAGTCTCTGTGCAATTGGAATAAAACTGGAAGTGGATTTTATTTTTAAAAGGTGAGCAGTGTTGAGCAGTGTGTGGCTGTATGTAATTGTAAGGGTGGAAGCTCCCAGTAAGACCATGGTTTAATTAAAGAACTATTTATACCTCTTTCACTAACCTGCTCTGTTCATTTCTGTACATAAATTTCTATTTTGTAACTTTTAAGAATGTTTTTATATATAATATTGTAAAGGACTGGAAATAGGTGGACATGGTTCGTGTTTCAAAGTAAACCAATTTGAGAAGTTTTTTTTTATTATTTTTTATCTGTTTTCTTTCAAGGTATTTATTTATAATGGCTGACCTCAATTGGATTTCCAATTATGTAGTTGGGTGCATGTCACTTGTCATCAAGATATGTCATTAAACCCAAGTGTTTTGTCTAACAACATTTCAATGCAAAATGTGTACAGTTTTTAAGAAGTATGGTGTTGCCATTACCATTTGCTTGTAAATCTTTCCAAATAAATCAGCTAATGCAACACTACACAACTGGTTATTTGTTTAATTGTTTAACTTAATTATTATTGGCAAAAGGAAACATGCGCAGCAAAAGCACGCACATCCATCTGTGTCTTGTGGGCTCTATCTGTTGTTGACGGTGGTGGGTCTTGCTGTAACATTTCTACTCCGGTACAGTAGGGGGCAATCCAATGTTTGCTCACCCACAAATACCTTAGGTCAAGAAGCAATTGCGCATGCGTGATGCAAGATTTGGTTAGTGTTGAAAAATGGCAGGAACTTTTGCGGTGGCTGGAGAGGTCTTTGTAGACGCTTTACCTTATTTTGATCAGGGATACGATGGTGCAGGTATCAGAGAGGCGGTAAGTGTTGATCACATGTTTTGTCCCACTTCCATTTTCTTCGATAAATGAGCCATTAAGTCCCGAAAGAATCAACAAATATTTCCATGCGTCAGTTAGCATCCCTCTGAGCCTGATCTGTGCTAACGTTTGTTAACCTGCATTTGAGTACATACGTGCTGTTGCTATTTGAAGGTGTTTGCTGTTTGTGTCTGTTGTTGCGTGTCAGTGTTAATATTAGCGTTTACTTACTTATCTTCTAAAGCGTGTCAATGATATTTGTCTTACGTTCCGTAGCAAACTGTTAGCTTTCTTTGTATGTTTGTGGTTGATTTGTGTGGCAGAGAGAGCATGTTTATGCTTGACTCGAGTACCAAGCAGAGACTTTTTTTTAAGTACAGTGACCTAAATTAATTGGGCGATAGTGTTTACAGATTAAGTAACGTGCATCTTTCTGTTAATGGCAGGCTGCTGCCTTGGTGGAAGAGGAGACGAGAAGATACCGACCCACCAAAAACTACTTGAGTTATCTTCAAACTCCTGACTTTTCTGCTTTCGAAGTACGCTTTGTTAAATGCATGAACTCTACAATATGATGCAAATACCTGACTTTCTTATACCCATCACATCAATTCGAACTTTGTTAAATTAGTAAGTCGTTTGGGATGAAAAGGTGTCTGCTAAATGTAATGGAAATGCTTTGTTCTGCAGACGGAGATCATGCGCAATGAGTTTGAAAGACTTGGAGCTCGTCAGCCCATGGAACTACTAAGCATGAAAAGGTAACGCACATCGTAGTGTCAACAGAAAATATGCATTTAATTCAGGTTAATTCAGGTTAATTCTATGCAACATTGTTTTCAACGTGTTCTCTTTTATGTCTTTCATTTGGAAACGTTCAGATATGAACTTCCAGCCCCTTCATCTGGACAGAAGAATGACATTACTGCTTGGCAGGAATGTGTCAATAATTCCATGGCCCAGCTAGAGCATCAGGCTGTTCGTATTGAGAACCTTGATCTCATGGGACAGTATGGAACAAATGGCTGGAAGGCTTATAATGAGTAAGTGTCTTGCCATTGATCTATACCTCCCTTCTCTTGAAATAATAATTTCCTTAATATGTTTGTTACACCATTAACATTAGATGTAATCTAATTAATTTAGAATGCAACCTGGTTTGTCTCTGGATTCTTCCTTGAGCTGCGAAGGCCTGTTACATCTGTCATTGTCTTATTTTTCTCATTTACAGCAACCTGGCCTTTATGATTGAATCTGCTCAAAAGGAGTTGCAGAAATTAAGGTAAAAATGTAATTTTTCATATAATTGTTTCCCTGTCCAAGAGTGCCCAACATACTTTTTGACATACGCCTTATATACAGATCTACCCATCACCTGTTTTTAAAAATTGCCGGGGGTTTCTTTTATTTAATTTGTGGATATGTTTAGTACAGCTCAATACGTTTGTATTTCTAATCACCCCAGAAAACAGATACAGGATCTCAACTGGCAAAGGAAGAATGACCAGCTTGCTGGAGGAGCTAAACTCAGAGAACTGGAGTCAAAGTGAGTGTTTGTTATGACATTGTGAATGTATCCTTCCATTGCATACTGAAGGCTTTTCTGGCTTCTGCTCCTATATGCAATATTACTTGACGCCCAGAAATTATCCAGAATACACTGTTGCACTAGGTTAAATGGCACTGCCATTGAACATGCATTCTCACACTTTCCTGACCAAACTTGTCCAATGTAGCAACACTAAGTATGGGACTGACCATAGACCTCTGAAGTTCGCCTACAAAAAAGCCACCATCTTTGCCCAAATAAGGAGATCCGGTATCTTGAGATTTTTTCTATGGGAAAATAACATGGGGATTTTCAATTATCGCACCTGTTAAACTCTCGCGGGGATGATGACATTGGAAATGCAGATGTTTTTCACTACACAGTTTTGTCCACTGCCGTCTAGTGGATACTGTGATCTTCGGTAGGTGAAGACGGCACACTTTGATCTTTGCTACCCCAGAGCTAACTTACCATGCAACTTGCCATAGGCAGTTAGCTTCAATTAACTCCTGGATCTCCTTATATGGGCAAAGATGGCAGCTTTGGATCCTTTTTGTAGGCGAACTTCAGAGGTCTATGGGAGATGGGGCTTGGGATCAGTCAATTAACACCTGGATCTCCTTATTTGGGCAAAGATAGCAGCTTTAGGCCATGTTTGTTGGCGAACTTCAGAGCTCTGCTGGTGTCAATGGCCTCCTTGCCATATTGACCTACAGACCAAATTCAGATTTGCTAACAGGTTTGTCTGGGCTATCCCAGGGCAAGTGGGTTGAATTGTACACTCATTTTGCCCTTTGAATTGACTGTTAGACTTCATTATTATTTGATACCAACTGATTGTTTTTCACAAAATCCCTGCCAAATGATTAAATGTGTTGTCTTGATCACACAGTTGGGTGTCTTTGGTGAGCAAAAACTATGAGATCGAGCGGGCCATCGTGCAGCTGGAGAATGAGTTGGGGCAGCTTAAACAACAGCAGGGAGATGAAAACAAGGAGAACATTCGGCAGGATTACTAAACCATGCGGGGAGTATATGGAGGATCTAAAGACTCAAATATTCACTGGGACGGCCATCAGCAAACTCACACCTATTTAAGCACAGGAAGGACTAAGATGTACCTTTTGTAAAGGTCACTGAACTTGGCCAAGGTTTGCTTTTCATTCAGAACTTTTGTAAGGTATTCCTGTGCAAAATTAGTGCCCAGTCTACTAAACAGTTCTGTTGTCTACTGAAGACAGTGCTGATTATCCAGAGATTTCATGACACAAATATGAAGTTAATCTGTGGATGTAATGATTAACTGTAAATGTCAGACTGGTTTTGGTCTTTTACAAAAACATTATTTTTCCCTTGCTTACTTTCTTTTCTTTTAAGTATGTGTAATGGTTTAATTTTTTACATATTTGCAATAAAAGTGTAATACTAAATTGATCTGACTTGACCCTGACCTGTCTTTAATTTGACACATTGAGGCCCCACTATTTTATTTTAAAATCTGGTTAATTGTTATAGAGGATCTTCTCATTTAAAATGCTTTACTGTATACTCTATACTGCCTGTCGTTAACATGTCCTTATGGAAAGATTTATTGTGATATCACTGGAGAGGGATTTATTCAACCTTTATTTATTCTCGGAAGTTCATTGAGGTAGTGATCAAATTACGTGGGAGCCAGAGGGACTCCCTCCCATAGTGTGAGGACTGGCTCCCATGGAAGCAAAATTAAAAATCTGAGGGGGTCTCTGATATCTGAAGGTGTTTGCCATACAGTATGTGGTATTGTAATTTATGTTTGTTTTATTCATTTAAGAAAGGGACCAGGTACATTAATCAACATGGCCTTATAGAACATGTAAATACACCAGGTTTAGTCACTAATTTCCATCTGCAGTCCCTAAATTGAATCTTGTATAAAGAGAGAGCAGGCACACAGGAAACTGCATACTCTTGTTCTGATGCCCAAATTTTATTAAACAACGGCTTAGAAGCCTTTGTCAAGTTTTTCAAAATTGAATTTAGGAAAAGTTTTCCTAAATTGAATCTTAACATCTAAATTGAATCTAAACAACACTCAATGTCCATCCCTGTGTGGTCTCTTACCATTACAGATGTTAAATTAAAATAGGCTATAGGCTACAATGGGACGTAGACCGGAGCATGTCCTACGCTGAAGAACACAGCATGTGATGTTCGGAAAGAATACCCGGCACTGTTCATCACGAATTTAGACGCCATCTGTTTGATGTAACTTTGTGAACATCTTCTGATTCACTGGAAAAGTTCATGTCACATTGAAATGCTGAGAAATTGCACCGTTTAACGCTGAAATGGAACGCATTCCTAGTATTTATTTTGTCCAATAATAATCATTGAAGGCCTAACCACTTAATGCACGGTCCGCCACTGATGTGCGGCGTGTGGCAACTTTTTTTCTATGAGATAGAGACCCCCCCTTAAAGACAAAAATGGTAATTCGAGCACTGCATTGAGGGCTAGTCTTCATTTTCAGTGAAGCCAAGATAATAACAAATAAACATCAAAAGAAATAGTATATTAATAATTGTAGTAAAAAAAAATATAGGCCTACAAATAAAAGAAAAAGATACATATACATCAAATTGTAGAGGAGGGAAAAATATTTAAAAAGACAATAATACAATTAATAGAATTTCATTAAAACTGGCACAAATTGACATACTGTATGAAGGTTTGTGATTATAGATATGAATTGACAATAGTTACACAAAACTGACCATTTGAAATATCCTGTAGGGTGGCAGGTTATTCTCTCTTCCCTGGTTTTTAAAAAGCTAATTTTAAAACACTGGAAAGATTCTCAGGCCCCAACCCTGCAAGAATGGAAGGGTCTGCTTAAATATTACCTTAGCATAGAAAGGACAATGTATGAGGACAGAAACAAAAAAAACAGTTTTGTAAAGTATGGCAGGACATTTATGATTCCTTATAAAGCAATGGGTAGAGGAGATGGAATAGGACAGATATGGATGAAGATGGATGTGTGTGTATGTGTGTGTGTGAGTGTGTGTGTGTGTGTGTGTGTGTGTGTGTGTGTGTGTGTGTGTGTGTGTGTGTGTGTGTGTAAAAGTGTTAGTAAAAGGTGTGGATGTACTGTATTACTGTCTGTATGTATTGGTGTATGAGTGTTGGTGTGTCTAATATAAATAAGTGGCACTGGTAATGTACGAACATGAATTATGTTGATTTAAAAAACTGTACTGATGTGCGAAAGAAAATCCCAAATAAATATAATTATAAAAAAAAAAGACAATAGGAAAGTAGAGAGTTGATGTTCATATATTGGAAATTATTCCAGGAATAAGGGCATCATAGCAAAACGCTGACTTTGCCAGCTCAGAATGGATAAGTCTGGTGACTGGTTTCCAACACTTGCCTCACAACGGCACTAACTTGGTCCAGCCTTACCAATCACTTTGATCAGATGCCTAATAAGAGAGTTTTTATTGTCCTTTAAAGGATATTCTTCTTCACACGTCAATACATTGCATAAAAAGACAGCAGCATTTGATGTTCACATCACAGTCTCATACATATCACACATCAGACATCACATATAACCTATAACATATAATATGACACCCATCATACCCCCCCTCCCCTCTAGTTCCCCTCCCTCCTCAACACAGTGCAAGCAAAAGTGGACAGTGTAGACAACATAAACACAAAAGAATAGAGGGGATGGATTATTGTCACCGGAGTTTGTTTAGTGCAGTGAGGGGCTGAGGGGTAATGTTACTACCTACTTCGCCTAACAAACCGACAATAAACAGCATCAACAGTCAGGAAAGTGTGGGTCTTTGCTAAAAATACATTTATGCATTTTTCCAACTACATTTTTTGATGTTTGCAGGAGTTGCTGCTACTGTTTATGACAATAAGAGTTGGTTTGGTCTTCCACTATCATTGCTGATTGGCCTGACATTTTTCTTATCTGAGGGATATGAACTATGGTGTTCCAGACTAGATCTCCCTGAAAGAAGATCTATTTGGCCAGGGCCAGGCTAGATATAAGGATCTTTGAGTATCAAACAGTAATTTGATCTAGAGACCAGAATTCAGACAGAACCTTAGCCTGGGTGTTCCCATGCTGCCTTGCGCGCGATTTGATAACAGTAGTAATTTCCCAACAATACATTTGCAGATAAACTGATACCAATGCCTATCTCTCCTCTATGTCTAAGATGACCACCCCACTTTACCATAGAGTACACAATGAGTAGGCCTATAGCTATGACAGTCCAGTGGCCTCATTACAGGAACTTCCTATCTCTGAAATTATCTCAGTTTAGGGTTTTTGGGCTTATTTCCAAACGGCATTTAAGCAAAAAAATAAATCCTATCTTAACTTAAGATAGGAATTTGCCCATTACAGAACCATCCCTTAGACATTTCCTAATCTTGTCATAAATTCAGAATTGACTGCAGCAGTCTTGTTAGGTTGTTGCCAGCCTTAGGGACATCATGCATATTTCACTAGATAATGAAGTGAATTAAACAAGAAGCTTGGACAAGCAATATAAAAGGTATGGCTTTTGGGCTCATAAGCATAACAATTGTGCATTTTATGACTAAAGCATGAACATTTCCACATAATCTGCACAAAAGGTTTAGTCTTATGAGGAACCAGTTTGTATCAGACCTCTGGGGGACATCATCATTGATATTATGCTAATTGTATATTTTTTCATATAAGGATGTAAATTGGTATACTTGTAGTTTGGAACTCTGAACATTTTCAGATATAAAATCATTATTAAAAACCCTAATGGATGCTGAAGCAACCATGGGTTTGAAAAAAACGAGGACCCCCCTAAGCATCAACTATGGCACTAATGGACATTAAGTAGGGAGGGAGAAGGGAATGGGGGTTCTTTTTGTGAGGGTACAACAAAACACATCTTTCCAAAAAATAGTCAAATTTCTCTCCTTCAAAGTTATATGTTGCCTTTTAACTATTTTCAATTGAATATAGTGTTGATATATTGTAATTCAGAGCATTATTCTACTCATGCATGCAGGCAGTCTTGTGTACATTATTAGCTATATGCCCTGTCGGTACTTATTTTCCGATAATGACAGCGTTCTATAGGCTACACTCAAAAAAATGACTTTTAGGCATTGTAATATTTACTTATTCAAATGTAGCAATTATTACAGTGTTATATCAAGTTTCTGTGAGGACTAGAAAAAAACATTAAACTATACACAACATATTCATGTAATCAAATGTTCTTGATTTGGAAGAGTATTTTTTACTAGATATTTACTGGTAGTTTCTAAATGAATTACCAACACCTGAACATTTTAAGTAACTTTTACTAAATAAACCTTCACGCATTTGAATTCGCGCATGCGCCGTTGGACAATGCCTGGTAGCAAAGACGGTTGAAAAAGAATCTTTGGTCTGAGCTGAGGTACTTGAAGAAGCTTGTCGCCGAAGAAGTCACCACTTTGCTACACCTGACTGTCGAAACGAGTGAGTATTCCCTTTTTGTTTTATATTTGTGGTCGTATAGGAGTTCGTGTTCATGTTGATAATTTGATTATTGTCTGCTTGACGTACAGTTGCACACGTTAGCACTAGCAGCTACCGTTCGTAGTTCGGGTAGTGCTAGCAGCTAGCTGCTAGGCTACAATTTGTTTTGATCAAAAGCTAACGTCGTTGTCAGTTAACGTCTGCAAACGTTTGGGGTGAGTTGGAGGTTATCTTGATAGTAAGCACAGTAACTTCTAAGTTAGAATATCTTCTCTCAAAACAAAAACGATTATTTTTTTTATATGGAAGTGTTTGTGGTTGAGGAGGTCCAGTCGAATCAAAGAACTGCCCGAAATAGTGCTATGACTCCAACTGTTAAATTAGCGCTAGCCTAGCTATAATTTCACTGAAGTTCACATTTAGCGCTAGCAGTTACCTACCAAAACGTCAACTTGAACTTAAGTGTCTGGCTCTAATGTTACATTGTGCCTATATAAGTACAGTATACATACGTTTTTACTCAAATACTGACTGGAAAATGTTATGGTAATATTAATTTGGGTCTTACTATTGTATTTTTCTCAACAGTGATTTGTCAAGCATCATCATGCGGGTTGAGCCAGGGGAGAGTGCCCTACGTTTGACTCTGCACTTCAGGCAAGTAAACATCTATGTGTGTGTGATAGGATATTATTGCTGTTATTACATGCCATTGTTCACTATTGTTCATGCCATTGTAATGTAATGAAATGTAGTTGATATGAATGATAGAAGGAATTTGGTTTTGTTCCTCATTAGCATTATCTTTTCTTGTCAATTGTATGCAGGAGGACCACTGCAGTGATCCTACTGGTCACGTATCATGGTCGTCCATGGTGATTCCGAAGAGGATCCTGATGTCTCCATCATTCTTGAAGGCAGGGAGATGTTGCGTGGATGTGGAAACACAGCAAGAGCTTTCATATTGCTTATGGGACTATCTATGCCCTGAATCTTGCATATCCCAAACCACCGCGTTACACATTCAAGGTGTTTCAGAAACTTTTTGTGGAACTGGATGGGATGAAGCTGACAACAAAAGTACAAGCTTTAAAATCCAAATTGCGGACTTAAACACACACACTCAAGCACATATACACTTAAACATTCTCTCTTTCTCGCGTGCTCTCAAACACAAACAGGTTGTACATTGAAACAGCATTGGCTAGAAACAACTATAATCACTGTGTAATGATTTGTATATATTTGTATATTTTTATTACCCCCCCCCCCCCCCCCATTGGTGTATAATGAAAAGCAAGAAGTCGTTCCATGTATACTAATGCTTATCTCACTGGCTCCTGGTCTCTCTCTCTCTTTTTTTCTCTCTCTCTCTGTCTTTCTCTCTCTCTCTCTGAGACTCTCTCTCTTTCTCCCTCTACTAAGTCCAGTTGGTATGGATGCTCATCTATATTTTATAGCCTACATAGGGTTATAATGTTGTTTTAAAGGGATAGTTCGGGTTTTAAGACACGAAGTTATATGGGTTCCCCGTCAGCAACGTTGTGCATCAGCACTGACTTACCCCGCAACAGCGTCCTGTGAGCCGAGATCCAGCCGGTTTTTGATGCTGAAGAAAGTAGTCCGGCAAGTTTCTGGGGTCACGAAAGTAAAGTGGTTTTCTTCTCAAAACCATATGCGTTCAAAAGAGTGATATATTTGCACCACAAAAACGTTGTCCAGGAAAAATTCAAACCTCGTTATCACTTACTTATTTTTCGCGATTCCTATCACTGCGCGCTACTGACAGCTGGACAACGTTTTTGTGGTGCAAATATATCACTCTGTTGAACGCATATGGTTTTGAGAAGAAAAACACTTTACTTTCGTGACCCCAGAAACTTGCTGAAGAAAATAGTCCGGCATCAAAAACGATCAAAAACCGGCTGGATCTCGGCTCACAGGACGCTGTCGGGGGGTAAGTCAGTGCTGATGCACAACGTTGCTGACAGGGAACCCATATAACTTCGTGTCTTAAAACCCGAACTATCCCTTTAATGCTACATCCAATAAGTTACAGAAAAGCAGTCACCTGAGTGAGAGATATGTGAAATTGTATTTATTGTTTTTCATTATTTGATTTATTCCATCAAGTTGACTGCACCCCAGTGGTTTTGTTGTAGGCCTATCTTAACTTGAAATATCAGTGATATTTTATTTGTTATGTAGAGCATTTTTGTTTAAATTGGTAAAATAAAGTTTGCATTTTACTTAAATAGTGTGATCGGTGTAATTTGCCATTTGGTAACATTTATCAGAAGAAAACAAGTAACATTTACATAACTTTAGTGTGTAAGACCTCATAATACAAAACAATCTAGTAAAATCTACTTATTATAAACATGTAAGATTTACTCCATATTTCATGACCATGGTGTTTCTATATTGACATGGTCAAGTAAAACTTACTTATTTTTTTCAGAAATGTCAATGATAGTAGCAAGTACATTTTAATTGATTCTGGCAAGTAAGTTGTACTTGATATTACAGCATTACATTTACTTAGTTTTATTGAGTGCAATTTGTTACAAAGATTTTTTTAAGTAAATTCTACTAATCATTTTTTTCAGTGTACATTATCCCTTACATATAGGCAATTAGGCATGACAGGACAATTGTGGTCTAAGATAAGATATACACAACCATGAGTAGGAATTGCTTCTGTAATAGGAATGTATTTTTCCTATCTTTGAAACTTAAGATAGAGCATGCATATTCTTCTTCAATGAGGCCCCCACTTTCAAGAACGTTGTTTCTTTGTAGGAACACCTCCCCCTCCTCACCCCACCACCCCAGAACATTCAAAATCAATTGTATGCACCATATTACTATGAAGCATAACGTTATACACCATATGAAAGGTTGGACTCTTGGGAATCCAAAATTGACATTTTTTTATGTACAATAGTGCTTTACATTGTACTATTAATCGTACTATGTCTTAATTAAATTTAATCAAAAATGCCCTCCTCCCCCTTCTCCACTTTTGGTGCCACCCTGACATCTGGCTGCAGTGTAGCTGCACCACAACAAGTAGATTCAACATATTGGGTACTGAAATATTCACAAGAACGTCTACAAGAAACCTCAGACTGTTACTTTAATTTGAGACCAAGATTATGCTTTACACAAAGGGGTTCATCAAAGGGGTGCAGCAATGGCCCCGTATGTCACACAGTTTGATTGTCTCTACTGAAGCCCCTGTGTCTTAGCTTTTCCAGAGAGGTCAAGCATTTGATGGTAGGCCAAACTGGGCGGGAGCAGTGGCCTCTATAAGAACAGTGCGATTTCGGGGGGACAGCAGATGGCCCAGTTCTTAAAATAAAAGGGTTAAGTGAAACTGACATGAAACTGCTTCAACAACTGCACTTCTCATATGGAGGCTGATTTTGTTTCTAGAAACCTACTTTCTGTCTCAGTTTTTTTTTTTTTTTTTACTAGTTGGCTAAATGGCAAGATATTTGTATTCAGAGAGTCTAATGTTGAAACCACTTACAGTGGATTGCACACAGCTTACCTCAATGTTCCAATTGCTTTGTTAATGATATAATTTTCTTTTCCTGCATTAGATTAAGGAGAACTTGAAGAGCATTAAATTAAAGTTGTAGATTCCCAAGTTGAATAAGTCAGCATAGCAAAATAGTGTCATCAGCAGCATAAGAGTGGACTTGATAATCAAAAAAGAATGTCATGTAGCTGAAAAGAACTGGACCCAAAATAAACCCTTGTAGAACACAAGATTCACAAAAAACCTGACTGTACACACTGAAATCTCTGAAACAAATAATTCCAAAACTGTTCACAAGATGTATCGTCCCAACCACTAGAGATTAAGGGATGATCAACTGTAAATGCTATGACAAATCAACAAAAAGGGTAGTTTCTTAATGTCTAAGGCGTAGGTTGCTTCAGGCTTTAGAAATTTGGGTGACACTTAAAATGACTTAAAATTATAATAGATTATATAATACAAAATTCCTCATGCTTGATATGTTGCGATCTGGCCATTATAGGTGCCATAATAACGATATTGCAAATCAGTGAACTGTCTTTTTTCTCAGCTCACGCTAGAATACATTTTTAAACTTGAGTTGCTCTAGGGACAATGGCTAAGTAAGTCGCTTTGGATAAAAACATCTGCTAAATTAGTAAATGTTGGTTAGGAGCTCAATGTCAATTATGCCCTGTCATTAGGCAGATGGATTTTGAACAAATTAAACATTTGTTCAACATGGTCAGTTGTTTATTTTAGATTTATAATTCAAGAAAAAAGATTCTAACTGAGCTAAAATATTTCTGAAGACCAGTCAGAGTCCAAATACAAGTAAGCCTTTACTTAAGCCCTGCCTGCTCTGTTCCTTAAGTGTCCATTCATGCTTCTAGATAGTAGATAATTACACAATGTGGTAGATATTTTACAAACTCTTAAGAGTCTCCTCCTCCTTTGAAGGTTTTCATTATCCCCAGAGGGATCACAGACAGTGGCCTTAACAATAATTAAACAAAACCTGAAAAGATGAACAAAAGTGGAAACTTAAATAATAAAGAAAACAATGCCTCTCTTGAGTCAGGTGCTGGTGATGTGCAGCAAAAGTATCAAGCCGTCAAAAACTGTGAAAAAATCACCTTGGTGTAGGCCTATCTTGATTTTATTGGCGTGAATGACATGTTTTGCAACAACCCATTGTTCGACGCCAATAAAATAATCAGTAAGATAGGCCTACACGATGTGCAGTGCTTTTTCACAGATTTTTCAACAATACCTAGTTGATCCAACAAACCAAAGCTTACAACAATACATGAGCCTATATACAAATGACAAGTGAATATTGAATGAAGTGCATTTTGGGGTTCACTGAAAAAATATTTCAGCTATGTAAAACCAGAGGATACCAGCTAGGCCTATATGAATAATGAGTGTTCATTCCATTCATTTAGTCCTATTTTATGTTTGGCTCAGGCTAGTGTTTTGGTATTTTAAGGAAAACTGATAACATCTCTCAGAGAGAGAGAGAGAGAGAGAGAGAGGGAGAGGGAGAGTTACATTTGTGTGTGTGTGTATATATATATATATATATATATATATATATATCATTCTGTCCTGATGGCAGTAGGCTACCAGAAAAACGACTGGTTTATGGAAATGCTAGTAAATTGAGTTTACCACTCAATTTTACGAATTCTACCAGCACTGACCACTGGGGCAGTCATTTTGACGCTGGTTGCGTCGTGACGTCAGTCCCATAGAGGTTTGAGAGTGCGTTCAACGTCAACCGGTTCAAAGAGGAAGGAAGATGGCGGATAACAAAGGCGAAGGGGATACGGAGAACGGCACTGCCATGGAGGTAGTGGCACAGGGAGAAGACAGTGGATCCTCAACAGCTAAAGATACCGATAGCGTGATTGTTATAGAACCTGTATCAAAGGAAGAGGCGGACGGACCATCTCAAGATAATGTTTCCCAGGTGTCGACACCCACAGACACCAACGGGAGCAACGTTAACGCTAGCAGTGACGGAGGAGGTGGAGAAGGCAGCAGCAGGACTAGTCCAAATGGCAACTCCAGTTCTGTGTCCACAGTACCACCAGCTTCTGGTGAAAACACCGGGAATTCGCCCGCAGTTTCAACAGAAACGTCGCCCTCTCCATCAGCCAACGCTAACGTTACAGCTGCAGCCACCCCTGCAGCCCCGTTAAACCTACTGGATACGTGCGCTGTGTGTAAACAAAGTCTACAGAATCGAGACTGTGAACCCAAACTCTTACCATGTCTGCATTCGTTTTGTTTAAAATGTATTCCTCAACCCGACAGACAAATTACGGTTCCAGTGAACGGACCACATGGACAGGACACACACATTGGTGAGTAAAATATCCCGATAGGAATGATCTGTATCGGAGTGGTTCTGAGGAGAATTCTCCAGAAATTGGCAGCTTTCTCAGGCTAACCTTGAACAGTTACCCATCTAGTTAAGAACCTTAACGTTAGCTGGTTAGTCAGCCCACCACGGCCATCCTGGAACAACCAACATGATTCGTTTTATTAGTGGGAAGCTGCTTACTACGTAGTTGATACCTGCCCGCGCTACGAACCGTACAGCTAGCAATATGGATCTAGAAACTAGCTGATTGGTTAACTAGCGTGCTTGCAGTCTAGCCATTAGGCAGGCTTGGCAGGTGTTGATGGGTTGAAAAGTCAAGTTAGTTGTCAGGCTACTTTTTTCTTACGCTTTACATTCTAAACATTGATTGCTGCCTTACCCGTTGTAAGCTATGGCGTGGCTAAGTGTGTGGTGGTAACATCATTTGCTTTAATGAACTGTCAGAAATGTTACCTGTCCGTCACGAGTTTGGTTACGTTTGGCTAATGGTGGCTAATTTAGTTAGCAGAGTGGCAGCAATGTGTGATAAGGTAATCAATGTCAGGTATCGCTTACGAAAGACACTAACACGTGTGCTATTTGGGTTTAGATATTTTAATTTTAACTTTAACAGTTAACGTCTTGCCTGGAATAAGTTGTCATCATGTACAGTAAACGATGCGAAATATGGCATCATTAGCAGTCGGTCAGTCTTGCATTGTTTTTCACATCAGTTAGCCATGAGTCTTCAATGACAATTCGAATGTTGAACTCGTGAATTCTTAAACAGACCCGTGGTTTCTTTCCTCCCCCCTTTTTCCCCTTTGCCTACCCTTTGCCCACCTTTTGCCCATACTCACGCTTAATGAGATCCTTCACAACCCCACTGGCTTTGCTATGCAATATGCACAAGACAGATGTGGAGAACATGAACAGAAGGGGAAAAATAACCCTCCCTTTTCTCATAATCATAGATGAATATTATGTTAAAGGTATTTTGTATATATTAGATATGATTTTAGCAATTTTGAGGAAATATCTGATTATACCTGCTTGCTACCTCAATATTTTAAGTGAGTTGCACCAACAAGGATTATGTTTTTACCTCCACCAAAGTTTACAGCTAGTTTAATCAAGTTACTGCCATGTTTAATGTACATCATCATTGTTATCATTATTTTAATCGTTGATGACAGATTCCTGTCGGTACCTTCTTGAAAATTCCTCATCAGGAAGCTTAAAGGGTTGAGATGACTTCTTATTTTCCTTCGTGCAATTCAGTTTTCTTCAAGCCATTTAGTATATTCAGCTATTTCAGAAATGTAAACCATCTCAGCAGCAGGTTTAAAATGAATCTCTAGCTGAAATTTAAATTTGAGTTTAAAGCTGTTGAGCAGCAGGATTAAAATAAATTCAGGTTTATGTGAACATTTAGTGAGGCGTCACTAGCCACATTTACATGGTCAGTTTTTTTGTAATTGTGATTAAACTGTTCCGATTGAAAAATATGTGCGGTCTGTTTACATGGGGTACATGTTGCATGTTGCTCTCAAGTGCTTTAGAATCATTGATCGGAATAGACCGGTTCCAGGTCCCTATCAACTGTGCTGACCAAAGCTTACCATGTCATTAGGTAGTTGTCCACTCTGCTCCACTATTTGAGTTATGATTAGTTTATTTCCAATATGGATAGATGAGACTGCCCCAAATTTGATTGGATTAAGTCAATCTGTCTTGACATTTGACTTTTATTGCATCCAGCATGTCATTCCAATATTGGGTTTCGGGTTGGCACTCTAGCACACATGGACTACATTGAATTAGTAGACAACAATACTGTGCAGTTATAACGCAGCCCTCAAATAATTTCTGTGCACCATTATGTGTTAACTAGGCTATATTAAATTGGAGATTATAAAGCCCTGGTAAATGAGGACACATCTGTGACCACCCCCTTTGTCGTGCTCCATGGGAGATGTAGTTTACATGATGGCTTGTATTGTTGCTAGGCCTACGCGTCATTGAAAAATGATGGACTGATTTAGGCTTTCTCCCAATACTGGTACCAATACCTGGGCTGTGGGTATTGGCAAATGAGTAGAAGCTATATAACTCATTGTTGTAGAAATCATAACATTCTTCTCACTCTCTCTTTGCTTTAGCTCCACTCTTGCTGGTTCTGGTTGCATAAAGCAGGCAGGGATACATGTAAATATAGAATGGAGCTGAATAGTTTTCCCACCTTTCACTGATCCAACAAGATTGTTGTTGTTGTTGTTGTTATTGACATTGACATTAGGTAATCCTCATTAGTCATTACTGATATCCATTTTTGTACTGATAGTAAGCTTAAGTAATGGTGCAAAATATTTCTATCAGCAAATATTATGGTAGATGTTAAAACATTAGACCTAATGAAAAGGTTAGTGAATGCATTTGATGCTATGCTTTAGGGGTGGGAATTGGCAAAAAAAAAAAGATTCGATACTATTGCGATATTTGGGCCACAATTCGATAATATTGCGATTCTTAACATATTGCGATACACCAAGTATTGCAATTCGATTTTGCGATATATTGCTATTCATGTCTCTCATATTATTCTAAGTCATTACAAAAAATTAGGAAAATAACACTGTTCAACTCACTTTGCAATGGCATGGTGCATGTCAAGGTCCTTACTATTCACTTTTTGTTGAAAACCAAAATACACCCACCTTTTTTTGATGTGAAAGAAGTGTCGAGTGTCGTGTATAACAGGTTGTGATTGTGAAGCCATTTTCATTTATTATTGCTGTTGAATGCACAATGAAACACCACAACACGTGCCCCTCTTATAAGCGTAATAAGCTAATTTAATGTGATCAGAGTAAACCCTGAGTAAACTCGACTCAAATAAAAGCAAAATGGATAATTCAATTATATAATTAAGTATTGCGATACTTTGAGCTACAAGTATCGATTTAATTGTGTGCACAAAATATCGCGATACTGAACAGAATCGATTTTTTCCCCCACCACTACTATGCTTACCTCGATGGTAAAGGCCTGCCGCCTGTGTGATTTGGATGTGGCATCCCATACTGCTGGCTAGGTTTATATCTCAGGTGAATAGATAAACACCAAGCATTGCAGCTCATGCTATACACCAGAGAGATTTAAGGCATCCTGCACAGTGTGGATGTGCTGTGCTCACAGACAAAACAAAATAATGATAACATTTCTGCTGTGTGTATTTGAAGATGACCAGCAATTTACTCTCTTTGTGTACTCCTTTTTCAGATGTGCTCAGTCATAGCTTTAATTGAACGAGTGGCCCAGACCTAGCCTGCATCTACAGGCTTTGAATGCATAGCCAACGTATTCTTGCACCTGTGGTTAGTTAGACTAAAGGGTGTGAAACCATCACTCAGCATTGCCCAAAACTGACATGAAAATATGCTGCTTGTAAATCGGAAGTATTTCCGACTTGTTTTCCCAAGTATCCCATTCGTGACTTTTTTTCAAAGGTTGGTTTAGATTAATTTGCCCCTGAGTTTACAAGTACGAACTCTGACTCTGCTTGACACTCAGTCTTGATTTCTGAGTTGGTCTGTAACACAGATTGAGTGCTGATGCCATCAGTACCATGTGTGCTCATTATAGCCTAACTGGGCTCAAAATCTAGAAATGTAATATCATGAGATTTTTTCACCAACATATCTCTTTCCGTGTGTGATGGAGATTCTAGTTCTGGTCCCAATCTTACTTAAGCAGATTAGGAGCCAAATCAATTATTAGTGCAATATTTTGTTATGCCTTGTTTCTTCACAATTCTCTATTGTAGAATAGGGGTGTAAAGATTAACCGATACGTATCGGTAATCATTCGGAACGTTCAAAATGCGAGTGCATCGGTAGGCAAACCCCTGGATCGGTTTAAATGTACTATGCATCGATTGATAAATGACGAATTGGAAAACTAACGTTACAAATTAAAAGCATGTCTTCTGACTAAATGACAACACCCGAAAGGTTCCTGATTTGTCCATATTGTCCTAAATAAAAACAGGTCTGCATTTTAAAGGGACACATTAAAGCTCTTTCTGACTGCGTGCACAGCATCAGTCTGCTGGGTGCATCTTCCTCAACTATATGGTGCTTGACACAGCAGTTGGAAACTCCACTGCCAGGCCCATATCATTCAGTGTGTTCTTGGGAAGCTTTACCACACTCTGCCTGCTGAGTGCAGAGATAGCTGTGATCACAGCTGCCAGTAAAATGAGGGCTAACTGTTTCCACTGATAGCGAGAGTGAGTGACAGGTTGCATGGAAATGAAGTCCATGCAAAGCAGAAATAAAAGAAATCAAGTTGTGCCCCGTAGGCATAAATCTTATGCAGGCTCAGAGTTTGCCCACACTGTTATTGCTTCTTTTTTTGTTACTTGTTTGTTCATAATGAAGTTTTGCATTGCAATTTGAAAAACACTGCTAGGTTTCTCACTGATGGTGTAGGCTAATTTATAAGTAATTATGAACATCTTTTCATAATATAGCTAATGCATGATGCAGGGAAAGTTATTACTTTTCCGCAAATGTATCAATGTGTAGATTACAATACTGGAGGCTAGGTTGTGGCTTGGAAGCTGAAGGTTAACTTGCTAAAAGTGGACAGGGTTTGAGGGAAAAATGCCACCCAGGGTATGATAAGATCAGTGCTCGGTGAATATGCCAATAAACATGTTAAGGCAACAGGTCCATATGTAAACAGAGCACCTGCTCAGAAACATTAACCTGATACGGTGAAATTTGAAGATGGCAACACTCAAACCCAGATCTTTCCCGGGCTGTTCTATGGTGTCATGCAGTCGTGCAGAAATGTTATGAGCTATATCAAGTCTTATGCATGGGACTCGAGGTCTATTGCGCTCAATTATCATAGTTGCACATGAAGCGTAATACCAGTTATCTTTGAAGATGATGACTGGTAAAAAAATTACGCAATTGCATAATGACATGACTCCTGTTGCTCATTCAGAATGAAGCGCTTCACCTCTTATAATAGATACTAGTGCAGTGCTCTTGTCAGATGTGAGGCTGTCCTTTATCTACCTCCCTGGCATACTAGAGACGTCTGAAGTCAGCCAGCTTCCTAAGAAAAGTACATGTTTGATCAATCTGCAATTGATTGAGTGTGGATGTCCATGTGAGGTCTGCTCAAACAGATGATACAGTAAGTCCAATATGCTGTATTGGTCAGGCACTGTAATCGAGTGCCTTTGATATATATTTCAGCACTGTCTTGACCATATGACTTACTGGGATATTTTATGCATTGTTACTTTATTACATTTTTGCAGTGAAGCGCTTTGGGTACCCACTAGAGCGTCTACATAATTGTTTTGTTGCCTTTATGTTGGCATGAGGCTGTATTATTTTGTTAAAAAAAAATGGTAGGCTGCATCAACGTCTGGTCCGGCCAAATAAGCTACATGGTGTTGTCCTACAATTGCATACCACTGGAGAAGAAGATTGCCCTGATCTTGACTATGTCACGGTGATCTTGTAAGAGGGCCATGAACTTCAGTCCACCCTGAGCCCTGACTGCATGCATGGGGGGGAAAGTATGCTGCAACTTCCGACACCACTTCTGCGTTTTCTATATTGTGTCTCTCAGATGTCCGTTAAGTTTTTGGTCAGTGCTCTTACTCACTGCATAAGTATACATTACTGCTATTATTGGTCGTAAAACAGAGACAGAAGGGGAAGACACCACTTTGTTTTGATGTCAAATTCTTGTCAAATTCCTCGATGACCACCTGAGAATCACTGTTGGAAAGCTTTGCATGTCACTGAAAAGATAGCCCACCATTTAAGCCAAGGTGTACTCGTAAGATCCCTTATGAGACCAGTGGCTGACCTTCTCTCCTCTCCTCTGACTGATGAGAGGGACCTGAGATACTGCCACCGCTGCAGTTAAGCCATGTCGCATCAGCTGCATGGAGGTGATCCACTGAGACTGAGTCCGATGCTTGTGTTTGTGTCTGTGGGTCCGTCAGGTCGAAAGGCTCATGTGAGCTCTGTAAAAGCACTCTGGGAATTAATGGTTCTCATTTTGCAACTCATGCGGGCTCCGTTAAGTGTTTTATGATTTGCTGTGCTTCATAATAATGCAGTCTTGGGACTGACTGAGGGGTTTGTGTGGGGGGAGCAGGGGGGGGGGGGTCTGTCAGAAGTTTTTCATTAGGAGTGGGCTGGCTCAGTGCAGGAAGAAAAGTGTGTTGGTGAAGGAAAGAGGGAGTGACAGATGGAGCACAGTGTGTGTGTGAGTGACAAAGTGTGTGTGCATGATAAGAAGTGAAGAGTGAATGAGTGAGAGAGTGAGTTGGATAGCTTGTGTATATAACCAGAGATGGTGAGAGAGAGAGAGAGAGAGAGAGTGTGTGTGTGCGTGTGTGTGTGTGTACTGAAATGCCACAACACTGGATGACACAGCTGCACTGCATTGCACTCACACAGCCCAGGGCCAGCCACAACACTCCCTCTCCAGCTGCTCTCGCGGCCAATCAGCGGGCGCCTGGTGCAGCTGGGGGCTGAGAGGAACCGGCTGTGAGCAGCTGAAGCCAGTGCAGGCCGGCTCAAACTGGATTGCACCGGTTCCTGCAGCAGCCAGTGAGGCGCCAGCCTGTGATGAATTGATGATCTGTCCGGGAGATTAGCGGGTGTGGAAGTGTGAGGGTGTTGGGGGTGTGGTAGGGGGAGGGTAGTGTGTGTGGCTGGGGGGCTTGGGGGAGGGGGAATGTGTGTGTGTTTGTGAAGGGTGAATGCATTAATATCTGAATTTTTCCAGTTTTTTTTCAGAACTGAATACACTGTTCATGAGCTCCCTGTCCCTATGCTCACAAATGCTACTCATTACAATGCAGAAGAATGCAGTGACCCCTAGAAAACCACTGTAGCCGTAGCCATGCCTGACGATTAATTTGCTGATCATTATCTCGATTAATGGATTAGTTGTTTGATTGATAAAATGTCTGAAAATTGTGAAAAAATGTGGATCCGTTTTCTACTGTATTTTCAAATGCCCAGTTTTGTCCCCGCACCAAATACATTTATCCCGTTTAGGAGTAATGCTGCGTTCACTTGCTATGGAAAATATTATATTTTCCATTTGTGATCTGGTATTTACCAGTGTGTTGTGTTCAAGTGCTTTTGGTGTCGTACTGTTGGGAAATGAGTAAATTGCTTGACCGCTCATTACTAGAAGACTCCTATTTACTGCTAGCTAGCATCGCTCTGGGTAGGTAACACCAAAGCAGTATTTTTAAAACTGACACTGAGTGTTAACGTATTACATTACAATTATCAATGACCCAATATTGTATAGACTACAAGAACTATCCGCTAACAGTAGCAAAAAACATTTAGTAGTGCACAATGCTACCATTCACGACTATTTTGAAAAGGTCCAAGGTTATCTCATCTCGGTAACTTGTGCATCTAAATATTCTACGAGTTGCCCAGTGGAAAATACCACATGAGGCGGTGTTCATGTGCATTTTTCACGTCGGCTTTTAGTATTTACCATACTTACCATGGCATGTGAACACACCCTTAGTACAGCTGAAAATACTGATGTGTCAGAAGGTACAATCAGATATATATTTTTAATGTATTATTTTCAAAATAGCACAAGACAATTAATCGATTATCACAATAGTTGGCGATTAATTTAATAGTCAACAACTAATCGATTAATCGCTTAAGCACTGCAGCCCTAATCAAATGTATTTCCTATGAGGAGATTGTCTCTAGAATTGAACAAGATGCAGTGTGTGCACGGGCCCAGCCTATGTTGTGTGAGCTGTTAGCAGAGGTCACACCACACTGTATGTTTTCCCATTTGAACATCCTTTCAAAAATGTTTGTTGTTGTGAGATGTAGGCCTTGGCTAGATTGCCTCTGTGAGCTAGCATCTCCCTATACAAATTGGTTCTCTTTGCCGGTGATTCCAACGGCAAACTGTGTTTGAATATGAGAAGATAGGCCTATGTGTTTGAGCACACAACGTTTTTCCAACAGAGTCTGAAAAGGAGCATGTTCAGTCTGTGTGTTGAACACAGACTGAACATTTTAGTATCTCAGACCAAAATGTTCATTTTCTTCCTTATGACTTTTGTTTGTGAACAATTCATTTTAGAGTGCTTTACTGAAATGATAACAATGATATGAAGGCTGAAATGCAACACTGTCTGTAAAATATAGGTCAAGCGATGGGATTTGTTCTGATATCCCTAATTTTTAAAATACTTGGCTTGTAGGCCTACTCGTTGGTTTGTCTAAGACTTTATCCAGGTCTTTGATAATCCTTGATAATCTGGCCATTAGCCTTTATGACCTAAATCTGAATGTATGATGTATGTTTATGTAGTTGGTTGCAGTCTTGTTTCTTATTTTAAACTAGGACTGACCCTCATAACAATAACTGAAGTATAACCAAACACAATGTATTAACCAGGCCTTGGACCCTGTACTCTTTTTAAGAAATGCTTATGTAGAAATAATAGCGGGGAGGTCTGGTGAGACAATTGATTGATGAAGTTTGTTCTGTTTGTTTTTGTCCCCACCTGCAGTGAATGTGATGCGATGTGCAGTGTGCCACCAGGAATACAAACAGATAGACATTGTTGATAACTACTTTGTCAAGGATACCTCCGAAGCCTCTAACACATCAGTCGAAAACTCGATGCAGGTAAACAAACATGCTTCTGTGTCTGTCTGTCTGTCTGTCCGTCCTTCTGTTTGTATCTTGCCCGTGACCTCTCAACATGTTTTGTCATGGTAGAACCATTATGAGCTTAAACATTTAACTTTAATTGTTCAAACAAGGATGTTTGCACTAACAGCCTTTTCCACAGGCTTTGGTGGTCTAGGTATAGGTTGTTCCTGTTCGGTTGTTTGGTTTGTAGTGAATGATTCCGGCTCTTGTCTGTATGATCTTTGACTTATGTGAATGGCGAACCGATGGATCTTCTCATGTTCACATTCTCTAGCCTAATTGTTGGCTGTCTCTCAGTTCCATATGTTTCTTTATCCCAGATGTCAACGCAACAACCTTTTGCACCCTGATAAAAGCGCCACTTGGCTGCCACAGATATTGTAATTAAATTATGTCCGATCAAAACATATACTTCAGACTGAATTATCTGCCTTTCCTTACAGTTCTTAAAACTCTTTTAGTCCTCTCAGTGGAGTGATCAGCCAAAAAAATCACGTTGTCATTCGAATATGGTTATTCAGTTTGCGGCTGTCTCATATTGAGAAAGTGAGTGAGTAATGTGTTGGATAGTCGCTGTTGCAATGACAAATGTGATGTGTGAAAACAGCCAATAGCTGGTGTCGCTTCAGTGTGATCGTATCCGGTTCTCACAAAATCAGAGTAGCACTAGCTCCCAGCAAAATTTTTAGGTGGAACAAAATGCAATTATAGTCAGGCTGTGTGTTGTTTCTCAGGTGCATTCCATAAGTGTGAGCAGGTCCTATATTTACACGGTTGACTGCTGGGCCTGCCATCCTCTCACCAGGCTTTGTGAGCACAGGTGCACTCTGGATGCCCGGGTTTTGCAGCTGGGTACTATGTAGCCAGGGCATTAGTTTCTATTTCCATTTTGTTTTTAGCACACAAAGGAGAAAATTAACTATGCAACACCAAATCTTTGAGGAGAAAATCGGGAGTCTTGCTTTTTTTTTGCCTGGTATGCGCTTCTTCACTAAACCTTTAATAGAATGATGCTTGATATGTTGTTACTATATCTACACTAACAAGACATTTAAGGCTATGGATTATGAAGTGTGGATGGATTGTAATGTTATGTAGAAGAATGTATTAAAATAGCCAGACTTTCAGTAGTTATTAGTAAACAGTAGTTATTGCACCTCTCAAACCTTTAAGAATCTGAGACTTTCGTAAGCACGCATGCTGGAGTAGCCTAACTTGTCCCCTGCCTGTTATCAGCAGCACAGGAATGCATATGAGTCTGAAATGGATAGTTGCAGAGCCTGAAAACGAGTAGGTGTGTCTAAGGGAGATTCTGGAAAGCAGCAGCGATACTGGAGCACGTGCAGGCAGCACCATACCGCCCTGGTCATGATCATGCTACTGAATACATTACTTTGCACAGAATCACTTTAATAGCAGACTTTGCACCTTTTGTTTTTTTTTTTGGCTGGGAACAGCAGTCTTGTGTCTGCAGTTTGACCACATGTTAGAATAGGCTACCATGTCATAGTGAATGTCCCAGCCTCATAGAAATGTTCACAGTGCACTGAAATGAAAGGAGCTAGCTCACAGTAGGATAATGGTACATGTTTGGGTACTTTAAAGGGGAGATTTGAAAGTGCTTTGTCCCCTATTCCTCTAGGTGTGCACGAGTTGTGAGGACGACGCAAGTGCGGTGGGCTTCTGCGTAGAATGTGGAGAGTGGCTTTGCAAGACCTGCATAGAGGCGCACCAGAGGGTCAAGTTCACCAAGGACCACAAGATACGCAAAAAAGAAGACCTGACCACTGGTAGGATACTCACACCACACCAATGTATGAGTGAATGAATGACGTCATGAGATATTCAGTGTATGTCTGTATACTATCAGTTCTCTATCAGCAGTATGTATGTGCACATTTCTTTTGCCTGATGGTGGAGATGTAGGTGGTGCTGGTAGTGGTGCTGATGGTGCTGGTCTGTCTTGGCACTTCAGCTGTAGACCCCAAGTGCTTGTTGCCATAGCAACTGCAGAGACCGTTCAGATGCAGTCAGTGTGTCTTTCTGCTACTGTATTCGCGAAGCTGAACTTGTCCATATGCTATGCTTGTTCTCTCTCTCTCTCTCTCTCTCTCTCTCTCTCCCCCTCTCCCTCTCCCCCTCTCCCCCTCTCTTTCTCTCTCCCACTCTCTCACTCCTTCTCTCTCTTGATTGAGCTTGACTGCGTCGAGCGCACGAATGCTGCTGATTAGGCCAGTCGGTTCTCTGACTAGGTCAGGTCTGGAAGTGGGAACAATCACCCTTCCCCCCCCAGCAGGCGATCGTTGAGAGCTGGCCTGCCAATCCCTCCCACTGGCCAGCTGAAAGCCCTCCAGTGTGTGGGCCCGAGCGGGGCAGCTGGCCAGTCAGGAGTGGATGTGTGGCTGCTCGGTGGGACTGTTCATGTGTGACGGGGGGTGCGCACTGAGAGTGCCCGCTGAATCACGGCAGCACCAGAGAGTTGCCGTGTGTTTCAGTTTATGGAGAAATATAACGATTTTGCGACACCTGTATGTGTTTCTTCTGTCTCTCCTTGTATTGCCTGTTCTCTTTTTTCACACCTTGTATGCCTGATTTTTCTCCCCCTCTCCTTCTCTACACACACACACACTCTCTCTCTTTCTCACACACACACACACACACACACACACCTTTCTTTCTCTCACCTCTCTTTCATCCACTCTCCTTCCCTCTGTCACACCTCTGATCTCACCCCCCCTCCCTTTTCTCTCTTTCTCTTCCCTCGCTCACAGAGGCAGTGGGGCCGTCGGGCCAGCGACCAGTCTTCTGTCCTGTGCACAAACAGGAAGCGCTGAAGCTCTTCTGCGAGACGTGTGACACACTAACCTGCCGAGACTGTCAGCTACTAGAACACAAAGAGCACAGGTCAGTAGCGCTTTGAAGCTCTAGAACACAAAGAGCACAGGTCAGTACTGCTTTGAAGCTCTAGAACACAAAGAGCACAGGTCAGTACTGCTTTGAAGCTCTAGAACACAAAGAGCACAGGTCAGTACTGCTTTGAAGCTCTAGAACACAAAGAGCACAGGTCAGTACCGCTTTAAAGATCTAGAACACGAAAAGCACATGTCAGTACTGCTTTGAATCTTCTGAATCACAAAATGGCACAACTAACTTGTATTGCACTGAAGATGGTAGAAAATGAAGAGTGCTTCAGCAAAATGGTATGAGTGAGAGTGGCTGTTATCATCATGGCGGAGTGATTGCCAGCTACACATCCAAAGGGTCCTGAGATTGGCAGAGCAGAAATAGCACAGGTCAGTGCTGTGCTTAAGCTTCAAGAACACAAAGAACACAGTTCTTCTGTTAGAACATAAAGAACCTGAGTAATTCATAGACCTGTGCTCACACACTATTTCATCATGCCTACACAAACACACACACACACACTTCCCCCTCCCCCAACCACCTCACACACATAGGTACCCTTCCATCTTCCTCACACAATACTGAGTAATTATTAGCCCTCCAATTTTGTTTTTTGACCTTCAACTCCCATACTTTCTGCCTTTTTGAGTCACGTGAGAAGTTGTGCAACTGTTTTCCTGTTTTCCTCCTCCCAGTCTTGTGCTGCAGTCACATGCACAACAGTTTTTCATTTTCAAAATAAATAATTGTATTTTTTAGTGATTCAGATATGTTTCCTCTGTTCACTGTACTATGTCAATGGGGATCTGCTGAATGTTGGGATGAAACATGAAACACGTGACCACCTGGGAACCAATCGCTAACAGGATAGCTCAGAACATTTGATTCCCTAGTTGTCGCAACACTCTTTACTCTTTACTCTTTACACACAGGTACAGACCCCCACCCCCCCAACACACACACACACCATTTCATTATCCTCCATTTCATCATCACCCTTCCAAGCATCCCATCACCCCCCCCCCCCCCCCCACACACACACACACCATTTCATCATCCCCCATTTCATCATCACTCTCCCACACACCCCATTACTCCACCCGACACACACACACACACACACACACACACCATGCCAACCCCTGGGCCTGGGCTGCCTCTTAAGCACAAGGAATTTCATTACTTATAATTTGTGTTATGAAGACATGACAATATTAAACGACTTGAACTTGAGATTGCCTATAGAACACAGCTGGTGCTTATAGTAATAAGTAATGGTAACATTGACCGTCCCGTTTGTGAAGGCAAGGTTTGGCTGCCTGGTACCTCTCATGAGTAAGGCAAACACACGTAGGTATAAAAACAAAAAAAGAGATTACTGGAGTGCACAAATGTTAGATTATTTTATTTAGGGTGTGTATACCATAAATGCCCTTGCCATGTGTGCACCATAACTAAAATCATTCACCGATTGGTGAACTCTAGTGGCCATCTTTTATGTAATGAGAAAATATGGTGGGAAAAAAGTTGTTTGTACATGATTGCATAAGGGATAATGGGTGACACTGCGTTCTGAAAGATAATGCACATTCATGGTGGTAAGAGAGCTATTATGCAAGGCAAAGTTTGCAACACTATTGCAACATGACATGAAAAATGTTTATTTGCAGCCAAAATAACTGAAACTAATTCATAGGTGTGCACATTTCTTTCCGACTAGATGCACTGCATAGCGCTACAAAATATATAAGTCTTGTAAGTCTTCTCCGCGAAAAGAAATCACGCTTCTCAATTTGTCTCCATCCTCTACTCATTTTATACCGGGGAAAGGGGTCATCTTCCTGGCTGCCCTGGTTCAGGTAGTGGTCACGGTTCAGCAGCACTCATGATAGTGGACGTTCTAAAGACATCGCATGCATCGCAGTAGGAAATTCAACCAAGCTGTGGTATAGAAGCTGAATAACCCTCTCCATGCAGTTTTGGTTTGCCATGTCCTTACTTCAGTTCTTTGTGGATGATTTCACACGTTACAGTTTTTGACTGTTGATGCCCTAACAGGAAGTGTGGCGAGATCATGACCAGAGGGTGCCCAGTTTTGTGTCCAGTCACCACATTTTGCCCCGGTTTTGATTGGTCAAGTCACTCTGACCACAGGTCATTGCTGATAGTGGAGTGTATTTGGCCTCTATAGCGTTGTCTGCAGTTATCTGATGTGTCTGTGTGTACCCTCTTTTAGGTACCAGTTCTTAGACGAAGCCTTTCAAAACCAGAAGGGCATCATTGAGACCTTTATGGCAAAACTCCAGGAGAAGAGGAACTTTGTCCATTTCTCTGCCAGTCAGGTGCAAAGCAGGTATGAGATAATTTTGTTTGTCTGTCATGGCCAATTCACACCAAAGATAAGCGACAAGATGAAACCGGTTTGAATTAAACATTGCATGTTGTTACCAGATGTTGCAAGCCGTTGCAATGGATATATCAGGTCAGATCACATTTGCAAGGTTTTAGAACAGCATTTGTGACGTGGTCACTCCAGCAAAGTTGTTGGGTCAGAGTTTTTGCCATAGACAGGCAGAGAAATACGAACTTAGTTTTTAAGAAGACCGTTGTCTACACAACATCACCATCATGCCACAAAAACAAACAGGTAAGTTACAAAAACAAACACTGGTCAGCTAGCTAGTTCATATCCGGCAACAACGAGTGGAATAACAAAGGCGTCGTTATGGAAATGTTGGTGCTGTTTGTGTTGTTGCACTGGTTTTAATTCCATGTGTGCCACATCAAGTTGCTGGTTTATAGACTGTTACAGCTCAGCTTGTTGAGAATCTTTGGTGTAAATTGGCCTTTACTGAAATTGCACTATTCTATTCTGGATTGCAGCTGATAGTGGTGCCTAGCAACAAACATAACCATGTGTTTACTTCACTGTGAACTACAGTAGATCTGATTTCTTTCTTTCTCCCTCTCTCTCCCCTCTCTCCCTCCGCAGACTTAAAGAGGTTACGGAGACGCACAAGAAGGTGGAACATGAGATTAAGATCGCAGTGTTCACCCTCATCAATGAGATTAATAAGAAGGGAAAGTCTCTGCTCCAGCAGCTGGAGGTGAGTAGGTCGGAGCTGGTCCGTACTGTGTGGAGCAGAGATGGATCCATTTTCTAATCGTGTTGCTGATGAAATAAAACAGAGTATGTGATCTCATGGGAAAATTGAGATTTAAAATATAAAAAAAAAGAGAGAGAGACATATTACACCCTCTGAAGGCTGCGCTCTGACGTAATTGTGCTATTTGTTAAAGTGGGGCGTTCTGCCTCTACATAGAATTTCATCTTGCAATATTTAACAAATAACCCCTTTTTGATGGAAAATTTGATTTTTTTCCCAAAAAGAAATACAAGGAATTATTTAGGTGGTTAAAGTTTCATGATTTGTGTTAAGTAGAACCCGTCCTGAGATACTTCAAAGACCTTAATAAGGATTAATGGCAGTATGTCAGTACAAACTCCCATCACTCGTGCGTTTTGTGAAAGAAAGAGTGATCCCAGTTTAAAAATGTAGTAGTCTGCAGAGGCATTCTGGTTCCAAGTAACTGGTTAGTAGGCGTTCCTCCAGGCCCTGCTTTGATGTTCCATCCTTGGGCAAATTCTGTGTTGCTGACTAGACATTCTGTCTAAACCTCTGCCCTTTTCTTTCTTTCTTTCTTTCTTTCTTTGTTTGTATCCTTCTTTTTCTTCCCCTCTCTCTCTCTCTCTCACTCTCTCTCTCTCTCCCTCCCCTCCCTCCCCCTTCTCTGTCTCCCAGAGTGTGACGAAGGAGCGCAGTATCCGGCTGCTCAGCCAGCAGAAGGACATCAGCAGTCTTGGTCAGCAGATCCTCCACGTGCTCAACTTCACGCAGTGGGCGCTCACCAATGGCAGCAGCACGGCGCTGCTCTACAGCAAGAGGCTGGTAAGAATACTCACATGGGCCCGGCAGGATGGACTCCTCCGTGGCCGTCTCTTATTAACCAGCTGCTGGTGGTCAAACCACATGATGCCATATCAGTGGCTCGAAGTCAGTTTTACCACAGAAAAATATAAGTGAATTTGAGTAATTTAATCTTCTTCCTCTTTTTCTTCTTCTTCTTCTTCTTCTTTTTCTTCTTATTGTTATTATAAGAAGAAGAAATATCATGAACATTGCGAGTCAGTGCTTATTCGGCAAAGTCCCAACATTAGCTTGTTAACTCGTTAACCCTGAATGATGAGGGATATGATGCGGTCCATTTTGTCCATTACAGATCACCTTCCAGCTGCGGTACATTCTGAAGGCCCGCCTGGACCCGGCGCCTCAGGCCAATGGCGCTGTGCGTTTCTTCTGCGACCCCACCTTCTGGGCCAAGAATGTGGTCAACCTTGGTACGTGCGCGCATACGAGCTGTACTTTTACATAGGCAAGGCAAGGCGATTTATTTGTATAGCACAATTCATACATAGGTGCACTTCAAAGTGCCTCACCGAGATATACACAAATATATAGTCACTCAGTCAAAACATAATGGTCATAAATCCAGTCGTAAAATAATTAAAAGATAATAAAACATAAAACAAGATAGGGCTGCAATAATTAAAAGATAATAAATCATGAAATAAGTTGGGGCTGCATAGGGCTGCAAATGATGACCACTGATAGTTCATTAATCTGTTGATCATTTTCTTGATTAATCGATTAGTTGTTTGATTGATAAAATGTCAGAAAATGGTGAAGAATATGTCGATCAGTGTTTCCCCAAGCCCGTATGTCTTCATATGCCTTGTTTTGTCAACACACCAAATATATTTCGTTTACTGTCACAGGGGACTAGGTGAAGCAGAGCGTTGAATTGGCAATCTGAGAATTTTGAAGTACTTTCCTTAAAAATGACACAAACTAATCAATTTATTGCCAAGATATTTTATTAGCTAATTTAGTAGCTGACAACTAATCGGTTGATGGAGTGATGGCTGCAACCCTGCATGCATACCTCCTGACGGTGATGCGTGCTTTTGAACAGCATGTTTTAATCCAGTCATTGCACCTATAACCCAGGCATTACCCTGAAGGGATAATCAACATGACAACCACAACCAGCATAGTGGTTAACCATAGATTACACAATTTTCATATGGCTGTTTAACTGCCCGATGGCTTCAGATAAAGCATTGATGATTCGTTGTAGCCAGTACAGTCTGGATTGTGTGGTTTACAGAGATGTCATGCAATGTTACACGGTCCTTTTTAACATCTTGGACAAAAACAATGTCTCCTTCCTTACAATGGTGTGTGTTTGTTTGTGTTTTTGCTCTGTTTTTTTCTTGAAATCCATGGTGATCCACCAACCTGATAGGCCTTTAAATACCTCGAGTGGCATTTGTTAGACAAATGTATATTCAAATGGCCTCAAAGTTTCCTGAGACTCCTGAAGTTTCCTGAAACCTGGCATCCCATGTTTTACCTTTATACTCGCAGCAGATTGAATAAAGAAAGGGAATGAGTATTCTTATGATCAATGGAGTTCCTGTAGCTTGACGGAACTGCACTGTGGTTGCGATCTTGTGCTGAATACAACGTCCTGTTTGCATTTCGTATTTGAAGGCTTCATTTGAGTAGGTTTACTGGTACTGTGGTATGTTGTGGTAGATCGTGGTTTTATACAAGTCAGGCCTGGTCGAACCATTTATTCATTTCTAATTGGACGTGAGACATCTTCTGAGTCATCAGGAGTGGCAGTAGCCTAGAACATCCCCACTCCGGCATTTTGGAGGATGGACAAATCAAAATAAACCAGAAAACCTCATTTTGTATCTTTAGACTAAATAAGTTGGTAATGGAACTGTTGTATTAAAGCAATATGACATGGGTGGGAGTGGTGTTGGTAAAGGATATTGGCACAGCTGTAATTACCTTCGACACTCAACATTTGGCCTCATACATATAGCTTAATTGAAGTCCATGGTTATAACACTCCATGGTTATAACAAATGACATATACAGTAACACTGTGCTGTGGTTCATACACAATGCGGCTATTACACAGGAAAATAATGTACCCAAATGCTCTATCAAAACAATTTCAACATAGCCTGGTTCATCTTGAATGTCCTGCACCAACGAAGCTCTTGCTTTGCTCTTCAGGCAACCTGGTGATTGAGAAGGTGCCTCCGGCGCCGCACCCGCCCAACATGATGAGTCAGATGGCACCGGGCCACAACCACCACGGCAAGTACCCGGGCCAGATCAACCTGGCCCAGCTGCGGCTGCAGCACATGCAGCAGCAGGCCGTCCTGGCCCAGAAGCAGCAGCACCAACAGCACCAACACCAACAGCAGCACCAGCAGCACCACCAGCAACACCAACACCAACAGCAGCAGCACCAGCAACACCAACAGCAGCAGCAGCATCAACAGCAGCTGCAGCAGCAGCAGCAGCAGCACCAGTTACAGCAGCAGCAGCAGCAGCAGCAGCAGCAGATCCAGCAGCAGCATCAGCAGCAGATCCAGCAGCAGATGCGCATCGCCTCGCAGCTGTCCCAGATGCCCCGGCAAGCAGGGCCAGGCATGGTCCAGCAGCAGGTAGCGTGGAGCAGCCAGAGTCCAGAGGTCTGAGTGCCCTTGCTATTGTATTGTGTGGTGTGTGTGTGGTGTGTGTGTGGTGTGTGTGTGGTGTGTGTGTGGTGTGTGTGTGGTGTGTGTGGTGTCTTAAGCTGCCTTAAGCTGCTGGGACCTTGAATTTCCCCTTGGGGATCAATAATGTATCTATCTATCTATCTAGCTGACGAGAGCTAGTGAGATGTATGGCTGATTGTGGATGAGCTGTGCTCCATTTGGAACAAAGAGGGTTTATGGAGGAGGGTTATGTCCGGCCCTTGGGCGGCCCATTGTGGTGGACAGTATTCCACCATGGACCCGTTGTACATTTGACCAGACATCTTTTAGAAATGCCCGTGCTATGGAATTTATTAACATAAAAAAAAAACATTGTGATCCAGTTGAATGTGGATGTTTTGGTTGATGATGAAACAAATGTTTAAATTGTTGTGTGATTCAGTGAATAGTATCTGATTATATTACCAGCAAGCAGTGTTTTTATGAGGTTGACAATTGCTACATCAGGGAGTACATGGTTATGAAGGGCAGAGAAATCTATCTAGGCAACAGCCTTTGCTGTAGATTCAAAGGATTTTGAGATATTATTTCAAAACTGTAAATAGGTGATTGAGCTTGTGCGGTGGGTGGTTGATGTGTTCGCAACAGCAACACTTACGTGCTCTTGAAACCTCAGTGTGCATGTTCGTATCTGTTTTGCACGCAGCCTTGAGTGAGCAGGAAGAATACCCAGCTGCAGCAGGGGAGCCATGGAGTTAGTAGCTTGAGTCTTTGTATGACTGCCTTCACAAGTGTGTGTGTGTGTGTAGGCAAAGTGTGTGTTTGGACAGTTGCAGTGGCTTGATTTTGCTGATGTAGTTGGACCGGTTATCAAGTGGCTAGCGTAAGTAGACAGGAAGCGTTCAGTTTTGAGTGGTCAGCTAGTCAGAGTGGCCAGGTTCTGTTGAGAGGTCGGTTTAAGTAGAGCTGTTGGGAGTGGCTGCTTTGAGTTGTGGTTAAGTGGAGGGGGGTGGAATATGGCTTATTATAGCCAGGGAAGAAGCAGCAGTGTATTGAGCTGCCCCTTGAGGCACAACTGGAGAGTATGTGCGCGGAGTTAGAATTAACTGGGTGTACCATCCAGTAATGTCCATCCATCAGTGCAGGTGGGGGTCATATCATGTGTACTGTATCAGGTTTGATGGGCGGTGTGGTGAAAATGGACCAGAGTAATACAGGATACATTGCAGTATTGCAGTTCCGATGTGGCATGAGGTTTCAGGTCTAGACCAGATGGTATCTGTCAGAAGAGCATCTGATGAAGAATGGTGCAAACTTGCCCAATGATGCTTTGTCATTGGGAAGCTGTGGCATTGCAGCTGTGTGTGAGTGTGTGTGAGAGCATCTTCAGTTTTGAGGAGACAACCAGCTCAGCTCTAGAGCAGCAGAGCGTTTGCATTATGCTTACGTTGTAGGGCAGCGCAGCTTTGGAAAGTGACTGATTGTGACTGACTGTGTGTGTGTGTGTGTGTTTCAGCCCCCCAGACTCATCAGTATGCAGAGGGGCGACGTAAACGGCAGCCCCCAACACATGTACCCACCCCATGCCCTGCGGATGCCCAGCGGGCAGGTGCGCATGTCCAGTGCCCAGCCGCGCCTCGGTGGCCAGCAGTACCCCATGATGCAGCCTCAGCTCCAGAGACAGGTCAGTCCCACATTCACCATTTTGGAGTAACTGTGAAATGAATCACAGCGCCACCTTGTGGGCTGGAGTGAGTGCCTCTGATGATAAACAATATGAACTACTCCATGTACTGTATTGTCAATGTGGCCATTGGTGATGCCAGGAGACATTAATGATAGCTTTACGGAATACTGTTGAATCCACCAGGCAAGAGGCAAACCCTTCAGTAGGAATGACTATAGTTGGAGGCGCTGTGGCACAACGGGCTACTACAGCACCCGTACCACATTCTGGTCCAAGTGCCTAAGGGGACTCGGGTTCGAGTCCGACCCCGCACATTTCCCGATCCAACGCATCTCTCCCACTTGCTTCCTGCCAGCCTCTTCACTGTCCAATATACTAAAGACAAAACATGTTAGCAGTTCACATACAGTGTTGGCCCTGGGAAAAGGAGAAGTTATCATTCTGTTGTGTAGAAATTGATGACTCCGTGTCCTTATGCCATCGTTTGCCAACCTTTGCAGGGTCCCCGTGGATCCTTAGAAAGTTTTGATTTCTTATATTTAATTTCTGATATTTAAGACCTTAACATGTCTGGAATTGTGTAAGGGCGGGCATTAAAGGTGACATAGAATGGAAAACATTTTTGTCTTGGTTTTGATGAATTAGGAGAGGTTGAATATAACCAAAGAGCTATCATGAACATGAGGCATGGTTGTGCTCTCCTTCACATGAAAACCTTGAAATAGCCACTAAAAACAGGCGAATTAGAACAAAGCCTACTTGTGATGTCAAATATAGCAAAGCCATCGAAGTTCAATTTGGGTTGCCAAAGAGGGCGCCATTTAGTCAAAAGGACCATTTCAATACCCAGCCTAAATATAAGGTTTGAACATAAAAATTACCCTGTAATTAGCTTATAAGTTCTGAGTGTGCCACGACACTTCTTATTTTAAATGTTACATACAAACAAACAAACAAACAAACAAACAACCGGCGCCAAAAAGTGAATATTTCAGCTGAACCCGTAAACATAATGAGAGGTGAAGGAAAAACGGGTGCATGTGTCACAGAAATGTCTAGAATATTAGAGGTGGCCATGCCACTGCAAGACTGCCCCGCCGTACATTGTGTACAGTCTATCTATGTATGAGCCTATGTAATTTGCATTTTCAGAGCAATCTTTATGTACTGATATGTAACCTAGGTGTTAAGTGGATTATATATATGTACGATGGGTGTTACAACAGAGATGTTGTGAATGATAGGGGTCGCCAACGTTTTGTGACATCAAAATAGGGTCACCTGCCAAAAGAGATGGGGGAACCCCTGCTTTATGGACCAATGAGAATCAGAGATAAGCATTGTGCACGTTACATGACCTCTATGTATCTCCTTTGACCTCGGCAGAGACGGTTTATAAAGAGAGACGATTCATATGAGGGTAAATTCTGGTTTCATTGTGACGCAACTGCCACTCCCATTTAGGAGACAAACGGGAGCATTTCTATGGTTGAAATAAACCTGTTATCAACGGCACCTGCTTCTGCTGCTTCTACACCATTCTAAACCGATTATCTCGTCACTGATCATGCCCCTTTAGGAGGCGGAAGTGGGTGCCATTTCATTCCATTGAAAAACCCCTTTATGATTCATCTTAGTAACTATACGATCTTTGACCTCGGTCTGTTTCCGGTGCAGCATTCTAATCCAGGGCACGCGGGGCCGTTTCCCGTGGCGTCGCTGCACAACGTGAGCGCCACCAGCCCCACCAGCCCCACCAGCGCCAGCATGGCCAACGCCCACGCGCACCGCGGACCCACCAGCCCCATGGTCAGCGCCATCGAGCTCATCCCCTCCGTCACCAACCCGGAGAACCTGCCGTGCGTGCCCGACATCCCGCCCATACAGGTAGGCCTGCCCGCACCTGCCCGTGCACACCTGCCTCAGCCTGGGC
>NC_085000.1:24873045-24883045 GCF_963854185.1 Sardina pilchardus | reverse complement strand
CTCTCTCTCTCTCTCTCTCTCTCTTTCTGTCTCTCTGTCTGTCTCTCTCCCTCCCTCTCTATCTCTCTATCTCTCTCCCTCCCTCCCTCTCTATCTCTAACACATTTGGGCTGCAGATGACTTTAATACATGCACGTGCACAAGTATATGCACTCTGTGTGTGTGTGTGTGTGTGCATGTATGTGTATGTTTGTGCACATGCTACACACAAGAGAAACCAGAATGTGATTATGCATACACACAACCGTATATCTACACATACACTGCACATAGCTTTTGAAAACACTAACCCTGATAAAATCTTTTTTCTTTTCCACCTTCCTTTTAGTAATTCAAGCACTTTCATATCCTAGCGAGTGCACTTTGGTTTAGTCAGTGGTGAAAAAAACAAAGAAAAATCTTTGTTCTTTAGAATTAAAAAGCAGCAATGAGACAGCCCACAGAAAGGGAAATTGGTATTTTGGCTGTCCCTATGCAGGGCTTATGGCTGTAGCCAAGTAATGTGATTTGAAAATGAAATCCAGAGCCTAACTCTCTAGCTGCGCATGAGCAGTGTGAGCTATCCAAAAAAGTAATGTTTCCAAAGAATGCATGTTAACACGGGAAAGTAAATGTAAGTTGCATGTTCAATGGGCGGACTCTCATCCAACTGCACACAAGGCGTCTTTGTTTACAAGTCATGACGTTGATTTTTGTGCCCCTCTGTGCACAAAAAGCCTTTGTAGCCTGGGGTTTATGTAGAAAGGCATTTTCTTGTGTTCCTCTGTACAGTGCATGTTGACCTTCGGACAGCCTTTGAGCTTGTTCTACTGTTTCAAATAGTTTCAGTTGTTTGTGTTTGTCCAGTTGACTGTTTCAAATTGAGACCGTAGGTTGCAGATGGTCAGTAGGGGCCGTTTCACCAGGAGATGAAGCACACATGTGAAGCTCAGAAATAGTGCAGGACAGAATTGGAGAAGTCCACTGTGACCACAAACTATTCATGTGATGCTTTCCCTCATTATGAAGCAGAAGGCACATACTGTAGCAGGTTTTGGATTACAGTAATTTCCCGCATATAAGACGCATTGTGGATAAGCCGCAGGATAGTGTTTTATTCAAGTTAAAAGAAACAAAACCATTTTAACACCATATTAACTGCCCCCCTTTATTAACCTCATAGCGGAAGAAATTTTGCAAAATCAATGTATAAGCCGCGGATAATAGTAGGGAAATTACGGGTAGTGCAGGACAGAATTGGAAAGGTCCACTGTGACCACATACAGTACTATTCATGTGATGCTTTCCATCATTATGAGGCAGAAGGCACGTACGGTACTGTAGCAGGTTTTGGATTAGTAGGACGAGGTCTTCTGCTGACCTCAGCTCAGTCATATTGAATAGACCCATAAACAGCAAGTTGTATTTAGGGAAATTGACTAAAGACTATGTCTCAGTCAGTCAGTCATTATAAGGGTGGGACTGTCGCCTTTGGTGTCTCTGTTTTTGATGCCAGTGGCTTTTGTCCGTCAAAGAAGCACCATATAAGCAAAAGAAAAAACGCTGGAAAATCTCTTATTCAGAAAACAACCTGATTTAAGGTTTAAATTTGTATGTTTGCCGTTAATAGTAACTTATCTGGCAAGCATAATATTGTGCTCCTTGGACAGCTGAGGATAAGTCCTCTCTGTATGTGCTATAAAATCTTTCTTCCCCCCTTCTTTTTTGTGTTTTTTTTCCCCCCCTCCTTCCTTTTTTTGTATTTTATTGTACTGTTATCGCCCTTTTTAGATGTCTCGCATAATCCAGGTTTATGATGAGGAGAAACCGATTAATGTGCAGGTAAGCCGTCGCCAACACACACCGATGACGGGTTAAAGCGCGGTTCAAAGCGGTTCATCTGGGTCCTCAAACGCACTCTTCTAATGTTGTCTTTCTCTCTTCTCCCCCACCCACCCACCTGCTCACCCGCTCACCCCTTCCTCTGTCTCCACAATATGGCCTCCCAATGTGCTCCCCGCTTTCCCCTCTCTGCTCTGTCCTTCACCCTCACTCACTTTCTCACACACACACACACACACACACACACACACACAATACCCCCCCCCCCCCCCCCCCCCCCCCCCGCTTCTTTTCGTCCTCTCCTCCTCTCCCTCTGTGCTCTCTTAACAGGCGGACTCGGATGTGGCGGAGGCTGGGAAGGCCGTGAGTATGTACTTTGAGGAGAGACTGAAGGAGCTCTACCCTGACGAGAGCTTCCCCCTCGTCCCCGACAACGACCCCTCAACAGACAAGGAGAAGGAGAAGGAGAAGGAGAAGGAGAAGGAGGAAGCGGGAGAAGCAGCAGCAGCAGCCGCCGCCGCAGCAGACGAGGAGGTCACCGACGACTCGGACGATGACATACAGCCGAAACGCAAGCGCTTAAAAACGGAGAAGCCCATGCATATAAAGTGAGAAGAAGCGAGAGAGAAGGAGAGAAAGAAAGAAAGTGACTGAGCCCCTTAGCATGGGAAAGATGGAAACTCGGAAAAGGCTGCACACGAAAGTGAAGAAAGGATCGGTCTTCCTTTTCATCTCACCCCACTCATTCTCTTCCTCAGACTCTATAGGTCACGTGCTGGACCTGCTGCTGGCGTATATCAAAGTTCCAGTGCTACTTCTTATTCTCCCACTATGAAAAATGCCTTGTTATAAAAAGAATAAAACTTTACAAAGTAAAGAGTGTACACCGAGCGGCGGCGAACTGAAACTTTTATAGTTGATGTGCCCAGATGATATAGATGGCTGTTGACAGAGGAATTGCTTACAGTTTTGGAACTGTTTTGGCAGATTAAATTAATTAGTCTTTTTTATTATTATTATTATAATTATTACTATCATTTATGATGCTGTTTGTAAATCTGTTGTGAACAATGCTTTATAAAAGACCATACTCTCTCATCCCCCAATACCCTTATGTATTATAACGTTTAACATTGAATTGCCTACTGGGTATTTGTATGTGTGAGTGTGTGTGTCTGTGTGTGTGTGTGTGTGTGTGTGTGTGTGTGTGTGTGTGTGTATGTTTGTGTGTTTGTTTAAAGTTTCATCGCTGTAAATAACAGAAACCATACAGAAACATGACTGAAGACTGGTTGTTTGGTCATTTACTTCAATAAAAGGTTAAAATGCAATGTCCCCTGTAAACCGCATCCGGACGTTTTGTTTTGTTTTGTTTGTTTTTTAAAACTATAGACAGAGTCATTATGTTCCAACAAGCCCAGACTGGAACAAAATAGTTTTTATTTTCCCTTTCCAGTCAAATAAAGACATTGATGTAGGCTAAGGCATGCGTGAAGAGGGAACTTCTGATTGAGCCCTTTTTTTTTTTTTTTTTGTAAAATGTTAAACATTGTAAGACTTAAACATTGTAGGTCGTTTCATTATTGACATCCATTGAGATTTTTGTAATGGTAACAAAAAACGCTTTTCTGATCAGCCACATAACACCCATCAATTGAATGTATCATTGAGGTACAAGAGTGTGACGAGATTATCTTTAAATCATTTCCACTTTCTGATATGAACATTTACAAACGGTTGTAAGGTGTTATAACCTAGTGAATTGTTGTGAAAGTGGGAATGATTCAATTACGCAAATTATTACTTGTGAAACTAGGGTCTACGTTATAGGCTGCAAAATACAGGTAGGCCTAGCCTAATTTTTATGTATGTTGGAACAGTTTGAATTGATGTTTGAGTCGTTGTGCCCTTAAGCCTTGATTGGCCAGATCAGTGATAGATTCGTCAGAGCCTTCAAACTACCGTTATGACCGCTTAATCACTATGAACTTCTTGAATTTCCCCTTGGGGATCAATAAAGTATCTATCTAACTCGTGACCGGTTATGCAAAACATGATAGAGCCTATCCACAAGGCAAAATATTCTCCAACACCAAGAAACGGAATGTACTACTATTTAATGCATGCTAAGTGCAATGTCGTCAATCGCTTCAAAAAACTACCATAAGTGATTTACGGGTCGAACAGAGGAAGTCCTTTGAAACCAACAATTACGCACGCGTAAGGGCCTTGTAAAAGCTTAGATGTCAAGTTGCAGCGATGAGACTTCTGAGCTCAGCGTTTGTGAATTTTATGCTGAATCGTCAAGACTGGAGGTAATTTGAAATCAGTCAGCTGATCGTCGTCTCAGCGGCAGGAGACCCAGTTGTCGATACAGACTGGTCTTGGATGAAGCGCGAGGTCTCCTGTGAAAGGTAAATTCGTAAGAGGACTTTTGCTTTTGAGGAAGGCCTACTGCGTTGAATTGCTCTATATTTAAAAAAAAAAAAAAACATTGTGTTTTTCTCAGGAACAATGTTATTACGATAGTGTCGTCCAAGTGGGCGGAAGTTAGAAAGTTACAGTACAGTTACAGTATTATTTAGATTAGAACCTTTAACTTGTAGGCGGCAGGCGAGTGGCGAGGCCAATTTCAAGTTTACTTTCGAGAATACGTCTACAAATGTGTTTTTGTACATATGTTTACGGTGTTCACATGGTGGTGAAAAAAATGCCAAACTTTCCAGAGACGTGCGAGGGAGTGGAATCTAAATTGCTCTTCTACAGAGCTAACGTGACGTGTTGATATGTGATGTACATGTGTGAAATGTGATCATAGACAGTCTGACGCTTTTAAGACACATCAACAGATATATGTTTTTCAATTTCACCAGGGCGACTGTTTTACCTATAAACTAAAACTATCTTGTTGACTACTCTAACCATTTACTTGTTAACACTAGACAATTGGACAATTTATATTTATATGATTCTTGATGAACAATTGGTTTGCTGTAGTGTATTTAAGTTACTGCTTATTATTTCCTAATTGTTCATGAAATCTCAGGCGACTTGATATTTTCCTTGGGTTGGCATTGACCAACAGTAGGCTAGCCGGTAGACACACTCCTCCCCTTGGTGACGTCTGGAAAAATCATCCAATGACAGCGAATATAAAGATGTTTACTTCCTTTTCCACAGACTTGTGTATGTGTAAGAAAACTGGTCGGACTCCGACGGTCCAAGAGCTAAAAGAAAACATTTCCAGAGAGGTAATGATGTTTTCTACTACCCTTATCCAACCATTTACAATATGATATGTAGGCAAGTTTACGCATGCCTGTTTACCTGTATGATTCGGCGGAGGAAAGGCCTTTTTGGAAGAGACGTGCTTTGTTTATTTCGTACGACCTAACGGAATGCTGGAGGATTTTCTTGCCTGACTAATCAATCGACTTACTTGTGTTTGTCTTCCAGCAGATATGGTGCAAGATGGAATTCTCTCACGGATCTCAGTCGGGACTTCAAACGATGGAAATTTCAGCTCTCTATGCCCCAATGGATCTGTCTGGGTTTGGGAAGGACTCGGGGAATGCGCACAGGACGCTCGGGACATGGCCAGTGTTATCCTTGGCCTGCTGTCCATAGTGTGTTTTATGGTATCATCGCTCCCGTAAGTCTTCACCCAAGTTTTCTTATGTCCTCCTGCTTGCTCTTACTGTTTAGTCTAGGTCTACTCGTTTCTGAATGCCTCTTCCTCCACAACTGGCTGTTCTCAGACAATACTACAGCTCCTGCCGCACAGGAAATATGGACCAGGCTCTGTCCATTTGGTTCCTGTTGCTGTGGTTGTCAGGTGACACATGCAATCTGGTGGGATCTTTTCTTGCCGACCAGCTGCCTCTACAGGTATGTGTTCCACAGACAAAATTGATCCAGTAGATCCAGCCGTCTGCCTATGTGGTCGAGGCTGGAGAATTATCAGTGAAATTGACATTTTGTTGGACGTTGTTTCTTTGGTCTGAAAGGACACTGTATGTTTTGTTTTGGCTGAAGCATGATTTTCTTTTCTCCATGCAGACATACACTGCGGTTTACTATGTGTTAGCAGACATCTTGATGCTGGGACTGTACATGTACTACAAGACAAAGAACAAGTTTAGCAGCAGTGAGTGTTTGCTTTGTGTTTGTACTTAGGCCTACTGGAAGATGCCCGTACAATTGGAAGTACAATTTACTGTTAGCACATTTTCTATGATAATCACGGAATGGTGAAAACCTTCACTTATTTTACTAAATTGTGTGCATGTTTTACTAAATAGTGAATAGTGCCCTCATTTTAATTTGTGTAAAATGTGTGCACACTTTAGTAAATGTTGTGCAGTTTAGTAAAATTAGTGCACTATTCAGTCAAACGAGCGCATAACTTAGTACATTATTAGCCCATTTTACTAACTTGAGCACAGAATCCTGTAACATGAGCACACATTCTCTCAATATACAAAATATCTTGTGATGACACCGCCTGCGCTCCGTAGATAGTAATGATCCTCTCACTTACACATTTAGCACATTTCTGAAATGTATCCTCTGTGGTCAGTGCATTAATTAATTTCGTATCGTTCCTTTTGCGTTCATAGACAATGGCACATTGAATGCATTTGGTGTGCTTTGCCTCCTGGGGATGTCCAGTCTTGTTGCCCTGCCAGGGTCCACTTTGGACAAGCAGGTAGCACCTGTAGCGCATAGCAGCCGAACGTTACTTTCAGTATCAGAGGAGCACCCTACATTGGAGGTAAGGGAAACTGATTATTTGTTCAGCGAAAAGTTATGTTAATTGTGTGCTTCACTATATGAAATCTGGAAACGTTCAGCAGAGACATGACCGCATCATACAGTTACTGCAGATTGGCTGGCTGCGCATCCATGATGCAAAACTCCAAAAATCCAATAGAGCACCACATCCCAAAGGTTCTCTATTGGATTGAGATCTGTTGACTTTTGAGGCCATTTGAGTACAGTGTACGCAACATCACTTAATTTACCCCATTCTGTCGCTTGGTTTGAACCTCAGCAGATCATTTTGGTCATGTCTACATGCCTAAATGCATTGAGTTGCTGCCATTTTATTGGCTGATAAGACATTTGTTAGTATCTTAATAATGATCAGTTGATGATATCAGTAGTTGATATCTTAATGATATCCTAATGATCAATAATATAGGTCACTTGTTTGAACAATGAGTTTTGTAATGTGACCCTGCAAACATAGCCTTTCTTTATTTGCCTTTTCAGCTGGCAGCCTTCAGTACCAGGGAGATCATTGGCTTCACCATCGGGTCTGTGTCCTCGGTTATGTACCTGTGCTCTCGACTGCCCCAGATCTACACTAACGTAAGTAGAACTTCAACTACAGTATGTGCTGTCTGATTGCAGACCCAAGGACATGCTAAAATACCTGGCCTCTTGCTTTGCTGCCACTAGGGTTAGGGTTACAGTAGCTACTGTGTCTTAAACCATGAAGTGTATGCGGCATGGCTGTCTAAGCAGTACGCATCCGTTATACTCCTCCTGTAGGGCTGCGTAAACCGGCGTCAACATGAGTGCAGCATCCTCCGTTTTCGACATGAATTCCATTAGATTCCATTGTTCGCAATACAACTCCACACACCAGCATTGCACTTTAACACCGCTGCCATGTAAATCACTATTTAGCTCTGTTTTTGTCAGTGCTGCTCCATTGAACCCATTGTTCATCCAGTTAAAAACTTTGGTGCTGATAGTCAAGTCAAGTTAATTTATTCGTCTCCCTTGGGAGAAATTTGGTTTAGAGACAGGGTACTGCTGCAGACATACATAGAACATGCAGAGACAGCAATGTGTAAAGACACATATGGTATGGACAACCAAACAAAGACAAAGATAAATGTGGCAAGTGATGGTGTGAATGTCGGTGCCGGAGTACACCGGGCTTAAGCCTCACCTCCAGTCTGGTCTGTCGGCAGTGGCAGTCTAGCCTGAAGGATGACGAGGGGATGAAGGGAACTCCAATGAGCTTCCCTCTGTGTACCATTAGTGAGTGAAGATTAAGGCATCGTTGGAGATGTGGCTGTATCTCTGTGGGTGCCTCTCATTCGGCTTTTGTACACCCTTCCCTTCCTCCTCGGGCCTCGATCCTCACTGATCTAGATAAAGAATGATGGGGCGACAACAATGGGATAGTCTATCGAGTGTTAGTAATAGATCAGTGGGAACGCCCCTCGAGGACCGAACATCGAGGACCGAGGAGAGATGTTGAGAGGCACTCTATGTGTTCTGATGTAATGCCTTCAACTAATGCTGACATTTGAAGACTGTGTGATGTTGCAAATCCATTCAGGCCATTCATTTAGTGGCTGTGGGCTCATGCTGAAGATGGTTAGCGTTGGTCCGTTCATGCCTCATTTTCACCAAAACCTTCAATTCTTCCGCAGTACACGAGAAAGTCCACAGAAGGTGTGTCCTTCTTCCTGTTTGCACTGGTCATCCTGGGGAACACGACCTACGGCCTGAGCGTGCTGTTGAAGAACCCCGAACGCAATGAAGGGGAGGTCAGCTACGTGATCCACCACCTGCCCTGGCTGATTGGCAGTCTTGGTACACTCTGCCTGGATGTATTCGTATCCTTTTCAAGCCATGGCCATGTTTGTTTCATGGGAGCCAACACCTGTTGATAAAGTTTGATTAATGTTTATCAAAATAAGTTAAAAATGCTTCTTGTTGTACTTGTTGTCAACTGGTCAGATAACTTGGTGTGTTTTGACTTGTTTCAGGTTGTGCAGAAGCACATTTTTTGTATCTTTCAGGTTCTGTCCTTGACTTGTCTTTACACAGATCTCTTTGCAGTTCATGACTTACAAAGGCAACAGTCGAGACCCGGCCTCCAGCGATGAAAACGCACCTCTCCTTGGCAACTAAGACCAACTGTCAGTGTGCTGGACTGTAGAAACCAAATTTATTTTAGTTCTTGCTTTTATTTTTTTAATCATATTTAAGTGTGTTATGGTTTTATATTATCGTCAGACTTGACTGGTAATATTCTGGAAGGAGTATAATTTTTTTTTTTTTTAAAGTGGGAAAACTATGAGTATATTCCTTCTATATGCTCTTAATTGTTTTAATGTTGAAAAGGGACCTCATTGAAAATGAGAATTCTTGTGAACACAGTGAAACATTTGCACAAAGCCTTTTCTGATGACACTAGTTACCAAGTATTTTTAAAATAAGAGCAAGGTTGCCCTCCAATGGTGTTCTCTTGTACTAGTCACAGGATTGTTATGAATATAGCCCAGATTGTTCTCACTTTTTTCCCTTCTTTATTCCTCTCTTTGTTTAATCACTATTTCCGAAGACTTTTCAATGCTGTGATGCCGTATTGGTACTGTAATTTTATGAATGTACTTTCTAAATATCGTCATTGTAAAGTTTTTCCAATGATCACAGATTGTTTACAGAATTGGTTGGAGTGGGGGAAGGTGAACTGCTTTCCCCCCCTTTTATTCTCTTTGTCCTGTAAGATATATATATGCCTTGGAATATTTGTCAGTGATTTGTCAGAAAAGGTCACACAGAACTGTGTACTAAAGATTTTTTGAGACAAACATGCCGCCTTGAGTTTATTTTATTTATTTATTTATTTCCCCCCTTGAATTTCGAAAAGGGAATAAGTGGAAACTAAATTGATCTCCTGGACTGACCTCCCCTAAATTTGAAATGTGGAAAGTGTATGTTTAAGAGACATGTTTCACTCAGATGCTCCATGTCAACATCTCAGTGTAAGTGGTCTGTCACAAAACCACACAGAGCATTTAACAATGCGTTTAACAAGCTCTGAGGCACTGTGCCTGCACTTGGCAAGGGCCAGGACATTTAAGATTTGAAAATAGATTTGCTATATATATGCGAGTTTGTGCCATAACTCTAAGCACAGATGTAGTCACAGTGGGTGCCTCTCATTTGGTCTTTTATACACCCTCCCTTCCTTCCTCGATCCTCTTCCTCACTGATCTAGATAAAGAATGATGGGGCGGCAACAATGGGATAGTCTATCCAGTGTCAGTTATAGATCAGTGGGAACCAGCCTGGAGGAGAGAGCCACCCATACTGTCCCCGCAAATGACTCCGGCTGGCTGACAGAATTGGTACGTTAGCTATGTAGCTC
>NC_085000.1:24785545-24865545 GCF_963854185.1 Sardina pilchardus | reverse complement strand
CTGACACTGAATATCTTGTTCAACTAATAATAACAATTTCAACACATATAAATCTTTCTTTGTCGTAACGTGCTGATTCCCAGGTGCAGCATCCAACCGGGTCCGTGTAGACACTAATTGCATTACCAATTCATGGGTTTCATCCGGTCCTTCTCCACAGGTGAATAAAATCAACACCTTGATTATCAGTGCAGACTGCATGGTGCTTGATTGATACACCTGTGGAAAGGGACCTGATGAAACCCATGAATAGCGGCAGGCTCAAACACACCTGGCTCCATCGGAAACAAAGGAGCGTACAGAGAGCCTTTCCTGCATGTAGCCTATTAGCTGCTCTACCTAGCTGAAGAGTTGTGCTAATTAGAATCAGCTGGTTTAAATGAATGGTTGGCACAGATATGTGGGAGGACTTTTACTTTCTGAACCTGCATTTCTCCACCTCTGCCACTGTGTCCATCTATTTCTTTTCCTATCCACTCTACTCTATTCATCTGTCTTCCATTTTCGGTCACCCATCCATCATCTGTTTATGTGGTGTTTATCTCTGGTTGTTTTGTCATCACACTCCACCATCCATTCATCTCTGCCCGTTTGGTCCTCCAGCCCTCATTAATCAATCAGTTACATAAACAGTCTGTCTGACTTGTTTTCCTGTCAATCTGTCCATCCTTTCACCAGTCTTCTGTTTATCTTTCCATCCAATTTTGTTCATTGATTCTATCCATCTTTGCGCTTAGATTTATCCATCCTTCATCCCTCCATCGGGGTGATGGCTATAGACCACCCTCTCTATGATAGCAAAGTACCTTTTTTTGTCTGTATTTCTGCAGTAAATCACTGCAATCTCTGCGCTGAAATTCCTCTGTTGCTTAGCTTAGCAAACTCTTCACCACGGGGGGTTTGGTGAAGTAGATGCAATGATGCTGTTTTTCCTGCGGGAGTGTTTACATTGTTCTCCCAACGTTTACAAACAGACATGAGCACAGGGTCTCTCTCTCTCTCTCTCTCTCTCTCTCTCTCTCTCTCTCTCTCTCTCTCTCTCACACACACACACACACACACTCACACACTCTCTCACTCCCTCGCTCACACACACACACACACACACACACACACACACTTGCACACGCACGTAGCTTGAGAGCAGAGCTGTGCGTTTTGCTAGGACGGAAAACATCTGTGAGGGACAGAATAAGTGTTGGGGAGAGAGGGAAAGAGTGACGAAGGAGAGGAGAAGATGCACCGTGGCAAGGGGAGTGTGGATGTCCTGATGGATAGATCAAGAGGAGGGAGAAAGAGAGAGAGAGAGTGAGTGAGAATGGAAAATACCATTAAATTATAACAAATGTGTGAAATATACTTCAATACTTACCAAATCAGTTCTTAGAGGTCATTAAAACTAAAAGGTCACCTGCAGGCTTTTAAAGAGATCACATACCTTACTAGCATATCTTGTGGTGACAGAATAAACAGCAGCCTGTGTGTCCTCTTATGTACCTAGTGGAGGCACGTGTCCTTCTTTATGATGGTCCCATAGTCTCAGCGCTGTTAAATCATGCACTGTAATTTGACATCTGGATCAATCACTGCATTATATCAGCCTCCATCCTTGGGCTGCTGTCTGTGGCCTGGCCTGCACTGACTAGACTAATGTCTGTGACGGAGAGCAGTGATGGGAGAACCACATTGATCCCCTTGTGCTTGCGAGGGCCTGGAAACCTCTGAATGACACCTTCCTTCGCCATGCAGATGTTCGTCAGAAGTGCGTCCAGCGGTGACATGTGTTCCCCCAGCGGAGATGTGGCTCTCAGAACGCAGCCCCGGCTCCAAAGCTCCTATCCCCAAATGGCCAGAGATGCCTGTCAGGCTCCATTCATTTCAGATTACCCCCGTGCACACACACGCACGCACACATGCACACACACACACACACGCATGCACACACACGCACGCACGCATGCACGCACGCACACACACACACACACACATACACACACACACACACACACACACACACACACACACACACACACACACACACACAGACAGATGCACACACACACACACACACACACACACACACACACACACACACACAGTCCCACACACAAACACACACACACACACTTGCACGCACGCACGCACATCCACATCTACAGAGAGAGAGAGAGAGAGAGAGACAGAGAAAGAGAAAGAGAGAGAGAGAGAAAAGGAAAGCGAGGACTATGAAAGAAAAATAAAACCATAAACAACCTCTCTAACCTCTCAGCTGCATCCTGTTTCCAAAGTCAAATTTTGTTCACAAGGTCTCGCTCCCCACTTTTTTTTATTAGGTCCCCAAAGGACCATAACAGACATTAAATAAGGCATGAATCACGCAAAGGGCTTCGGACAGGGATCAACATTCCTGAAATGCAGTTGGACTCTGAAGCAGTGTGACTGTTGATAAATAGCATTTGTCTCCCTCCGCTTGGGGTCCGGCTGGCCTTCACGTCTCAGCTCTGTCCCCCCCCCCTCCCCTCCCCCTCCCCTCCCCTCCCTCCCCCGCAGATGTCCTGGTGGATCCGCTGGGTTACTCTTTCCAGGAGTCCGAGCTCCAGGCGTTTCCGTTCGGCCAGCAGCAGTACAACCCCGTCAACGTCCAGTTCTCCGTCTACGGTCCTCCGGCGACCCAGCCCTGCAGCATGCCCTACCCCTGCAGCCCCCAGGGCCCCGACTACGGCTGCGACCCCGAGCTGGAGGTGGTGCCGGCCCAGGGACGGACCATGCTGGCTGGGCACCCCCTGATGAAGAGGCCCCGGCTGGGCCCAGGGGCGCGGGTGAGGGGCCAGGATGAGCTGTGTGTGGTGTGTGGGGACAAGGCCTCGGGGTACCACTACAATGCCCTCACCTGCGAGGGGTGCAAAGGTCAGACACAACAGGGTGTGACATGGTGTCATTTCGTCAGTCATAATAGACAGACCATTAAGGGTTAAAGTGCCAGTGAAAAAGTATCCACCACCTTGGATATTTTCCCCTTTATAAAAGGGGAAAATCCAAGGGGTGAACACTTTTTATAGGAACTGTATATGTTTATGCAGTTGTATACATTGTATATTGTACTGCAAAGCTCCACTGGAAAACCATATTTCTCTTTCTTCGTCGTGTAATGTCAAACAGTGGAGTCTATGTTATAACTATGTTAAGATAATGTGCTCCTAACCGAATCTAATGTTGTGTGAAGTCCACAAATACGACCCCTGACCCCTGTGTGTGTGTGTCCTCCTGTGGCCTGTGTGTGTGCAGGCTTCTTCAGGCGCAGCGTGACCAAGAAGGCTGTGTACCGCTGCAAGAGTGGCGGCGCCTGCGAGATGGACATGTACATGCGGCGCAAGTGCCAGGACTGCCGCCTGAGGAAGTGCCGTGCCGTGGGCATGCTGGCCGAGTGTGAGTGGGGACGGGGTGGGTGGGGTTGGAACGGATGGATGGGGTGGTTGTTGGTTGGCTGGGACCAGGGATAGGCAGTATTGATACATGAATATGAATGTGCTATTTTGTATTTTATTGGGTTCAAAAATGGCTTCAATTTGTATCAAAGTACTTATAGGTGTGCATCTTTGGAGCGTTCAATACTGCCAAATATTTTTGGTAAGACCAATTATTTTGGTGATTACATCATAAAAGTGCAAAACAATGATTGTATTGCCTCAGACTGGTGCTGACTGTCATTTTCCCATTAGTAGGCAGAGAACAGCTGTTGCTCTCAAACACTATCCAGTCTGTGTACTGATGAAGGAATAGATTCAGTAGACAGATATGGAGGATTTGCAAAGTCATTTCCTTTACATTTTGATGTATTTTTTTGCCCATGGCGGGGACCAAGGTTTCTGTAGAGACTGTTGGACACTCCATTTTGTTTCGTTTGTTTCCGCCATAAACAGTGTTCATAAACTGAGTCAGCTACTCCAAGTCATTACCTGCTTTAGTGCTGTATGCCCAGGAGCAGAGCATTTTATTGGCTCTGTAAACAGTAGAGATCACAGACATATACATATCTGTGGTAGAGATTGTGAACGCATTTCACGAGTAGGTCCTTACTAATGTTCTCATTGTGATGCAAATGAACAGATCCACCTCCACCACTCACAACCATTTTTACTGCTTTCCATAATGTCCCACATTTTATTGGCAATAAGGTACATACTACACATGCAGGGTACATTTAACCTACCTTCTATTGAAAAAATGCAACTTGGTCTAAGAATAGACACATCTCGGCAGTTGATCTATAAGGTAGAATATGTTGTTGAATCGTGTTTTCAAAGAAGGTCTCTCAGAATTTTCAATAAATACCTGCAACTGAAAGTTAGCGATGGAAAGTTACAGGGGGGAAATAAGCATACGTCACCACCCTTTCACCAGACATTAGTATTAACTCAGGAAATCCACATAAAGAAATCCAAACATTTAAATCCATTAAAAGTTATGTGTCATAAAGTGAACGCGACAGGAAAAAAAGAAAAAGTTGGAACCAACAGACATCTGTTTAGCTGGGTTAGGACATATCGATGGACTATGAAAAAAACATCTCATGATGGGCAAAAGCAAAGCTCTCCCAAGACTTTCGCAATTCCATCAATGGAACTACAGATCTCAAAACAGCAGAATCTTTCAGTAAGCAGAACTGAGGCCATTATCTGCAAGTGGAAGGAACATAACTGCATCATCAACCACCCACGCACTAGAGCTCGCATAATTCCTGACGAAGGAGTCAGAAGGACAAGCCTATAAAATACTGAGAGAATGTAGTCTGGTCAGACGAGGGCAAAATTGAACTTTCTGCCTGTCATTCTACACACCAGGGATGAGAAATGACACTGCACATCACCCTAAAACTACTATCCCAACAGTGAAGCTTGAAGGTGGAGGCATCATGGTATTTAATAGGGCTGTTTTTTTTTTATCTCATGGTGCTGGCAGACTTCATACAGTTGAAGGAACGATGAATGGAGCCATTTTTTTCGGGAGAATCTTGCCTTCCTCCTGGATGATGGGAATGAGATGTGGGTAGACCTTCCAGCAGGACAACTATCCGCTTACAGCAGAGGACACTGTTTTCAGAGAAGGAGAATCAAGGCCCTGAAATAAATCCAGTTGAACATTTGGGCTGTGTCTGAAACATCAGTACGCACGCTGGGCAGTGTGCATTTTCCGGAAGTTACGTCAGAATAGACTGTCCGAAAGTCAAGCGCTCTCACTAGTAGGGTACTTCGTTTGGCGTGATTTCCAAGCGTGCATCGATGCATCTTTTTTGCCCTCAGGTATCCCATAATCCATTGCGCAGCGCAGGTCAAGCTCCACACGTCATGCAAATCGTCAACACACCCCCCTCCCCGAGTCAGGTGACGCCAACTAATTAGTGCTGTCCAAATGTAGGTAGGGACGCATACTGAGGAGCAAGCTAACTAAGACGCTACTGGAAAGAAGGTACTATCCAGCGTGCACGCTTGACTTCTGGACACAGCCTTGGAGAACGAACTAGATCAGGATTCACAAGAGGGCCTCCTGGAAGATTCAAATTCAAAGACTGTTTAGAAGACTGGAACAAAATCACTCCTGATTACTGCAATGATTTGTTTCTTCATACAGGAAATGTCTTGAAGTTGTCATTACAAACCACAATGTACTTTCCATACTTTTGCTTGTGTTCCCTTTTTTCTTTTGTGTAGAGTTAATACTAATGTCTGGTGTTTCACGTGAATAGCCTCATTGGAAATAATATTTAGTGAAAACAATGTTGACACTTTCAATACTATTTCTCCCGCTATTTCTATATTTCTATTAAACCCAGTGAAAATAGTACACACATACACACACACATACACACACACACACCCTCCCTTCCCACATGGGTAACAGAAAAATCATTAACACAGCACATGAGAGAGCGAGTGAGAGTGTGTGTGTGTGTGTGTGTGTGTGAGAGAAAGAGAGGGAGGGAGAATGAGAGAGAGAAAGAGAGAGGGAGAGAGAAAGAATGAGTGAATGTGAGAGAGAGAGAGGGAGAGAGAGAGGGAGCGAGGGAGAGAGAAAGAACGAGTGAAAGTGAGAGAGAGAGAGAGAGAGGGAGAGAGAGAAGGCAGTGCTGTTGACCCCAGTCTGTGGCTCCTCCCCAGGTCTGCTGACGGAGGTGCAGTGCCAGTCCAAGCGTCTGAGGAAGGGCAGCAAGCACAAGGGAGGCCTGGGCTCCGGCCATGCCGAGGAGGACGACAGCTCCGAGGGACGCGCCGTCAGCTCCACCAGCAGACTAGCAGCACGGGTACAGACACAGCCACACACTCTTCTCCTCATGTGACGTGTGTGTGTGTGTGTGTGTGTGTCTGTGTCTGTGTCTGTGTCTGTGTCTGTGTCTGTGTCTGTGTGTCTGTGTGTCTGTCTGTGTGTGTCTGTGTCTGTGTGTGAGGATGCATGTACATCGCATGCGTATTTGTGGTGTGTGTGTGTGTGTGTGTGTGTGTGTGTGTGTGTGTGTGTGTGTGTGTGTGTGTGTGTGTGTGTGTGTGTGTGTGCAAGTGTATGTGTTGATGCTGGCAAGTCTCCATTCTTTCCAGGTTGTTACTGGGTTTTCAACACCTCTCCTCGTCTCCAGTTCCACCACCTGTCTATGTTTTCTGTGCCCTGTGTGTTCCTTTAATCAGAGGTCTAGCCTTCTGTTCTCAGTGCTAGGGTTGAGAGAGGCCCAGTATTCTCCAGAAGCATTGACATATGACAATTATTGTAAGGGCCACTGTCCCCTTACCAATTCGGGGTTAAGTGCCTTTCTCAAGGACACAATTGAACATTTCAGGCTACTGCATGCTAGCTTGTCCGTTGTGAATCTCTATTTGAAGTGATGTTGTATAATTAAAATGAACATCATATGTCTGCAGGTTCCCTCGGCGTTATCAAGAGATCAGAAGTGTATACTAGACAGAATTGTAGAGTCCCATCGTCGATACAGGACACAAGATAATGTGCAATATAGGGTCGGTAATCAACTCACACACCGCTATTGTCACATTTCTAATATTATCGTAATTCAATGTTGGTCTTATACTTTTTTAAAGCAGCACAGACGTTTGCCTTTGTGCAGGTATCGGAGTGGCTGAGCATGGGGCATGGGGACAAAATGAGTGATCTGACCTCTTCTCAGTGTCAGAGGCTCCTACTGTTCCTCAAGAGTGTGCCCGGTAAGTAAAGAAGCACTCATACTCCATTAAGAAAGCTTCTTGGTGCCTCACCAACCCAACAGAAGTGCAAGTAATAAGCGGTGCTGAATACTGAGCAATTGTGTCAGTGATACATAATGAATCAATGGCAATGTTAAGATACATTTGTTACTTCTTTGCTGGTCTCTTGTGTCTGTTTACATGTATTATGTTGTTTGTTCAGGGTTTGAGTTACTGGACTGCACGGACCAGAACACACTTCTTTGCGATGCCTCTGTGGAGGTCATGTTCCTGCTCGCTGCACAGCAGTTCACAGAGAACCCGTCAACTCGCAATGCAGGTAGTTAGTCGCTTAGATTAAAAAAATAAAGAAAGAATACAGCATTGAATGGGGATATTCAGTTTCATTCAGCACAACAAGGACCTCTGTTTTGTCTCTGACTTGTGGTCCCTTTGACTGGAATCCATAACCAGGGTCAGGCAATGGGTTTGCAGTGGGTTTGTGCTGGCAGGAATATTACCCAGCACTGGACAAGGGGCGACTTGGGGAGGACAAATAACGACTTTAGAACTGGAGTATGTCAAGGAGGCAGCATGTTGCATTTGCACAGAATTAAATCCAGGACACTGGACTTGGCGTGAAAATATTCATTTGTTTATGGACTATTTTTCTTTAAACAAAAATGAAATACTTTCACATTTTCAAATAATATCACTAGTTTGCTGTAGTTCTTCTGAAAAACCAGAGCTGTAATGGCTCTGTGAAAAACTGACTGTCACTGCCCCCAGTGGACTAAAAGTGTAATGCAGAAGAACTGCAAGCCAAACTACTTGAATTTTCATGCTGTGTCTAAGCATTATATTCTCATATATGAGACACGTATACAAATGTATAGATAATGCTCATACTGATGGGATTTCTCCCTGCTCCTAATAGCACTTTATCCAGCGAACATCAACATCTCAAACCATGGTTGGATGAAGGTCATAGATTCCAAAGACATGGTGAGCAATGATGCTGTCTCAGGTAAGACAACTCTTTATATTCCAATGCCTTTGGAACCCTGTGCAGAAAAGATGTTTGTGGAGGATCTACAATAAGTTAGAAGAGAATGGACATTTAAATTGTGAGACATTCCAGAAAACCTTGCAATCAGAGTTTCAGATACAGTAATTTCCTGCATATAAGCCCCATTGTGTATAAGCCGCAGAACAGTGTAAAATGCAAGTTAAAAGAAACAAAACCATATTAACACCATATTAACTGCCCCCCTATATTAACCTCATAGCGGAAGAAATGTAGCAAAATCAATGTATAAGCCGCGGCTAATAGTTGGGAAATTACGGGTAAAGCCTGTTAATATAACAAACATTGATGGTCATATCCATCTTTGTCATCACATTACTCAATGTGTATTCTGTGTTTACTTGTCTGCGCATCAGGGGCCGGCGAGGACTTGCTCGCGCCAGTTCTGAACTTCTTCCACAGCATGGCGTCTTTAGGAGTCACAGAGGCCGAGTACGCACTGCTCATGGCCACATCAATCCTGTGCTCAGGTGAGCAGATTTCATCAGCAGCATATACTCTGTGGTGGTGCTCGTGGAAATGCAGTAAAGGCAGTGTAACAGAGTGACACAGACACACATTTGCATCTAGCTGCCTGCGTGTCTGAAACTTATTTGCAACATGACTGTACTGGGTGCAGCGCGTGTGCACAACAACTTCCCCCACCCTGCCACAAGCGCAGGATCTGTGACCACGGCCCCAGCACCTGGCGCCTCAGTGATGTGGTCGCAGAGCACCGTTAGTGTGTCAGACTAGGCCTGCCTACAGGCTCGTAGGGTGGGGGGATGTCTGTTGCTCTCCCCCTCCTCACGCTTGCTGTTCCGTTCACACAGTTCAACTGCTCAGGAAGCAAAAGTAAGCTTGAGGTATTAGTAGCATCAAACTGCATTCACATTGCCTTGTTCTTGTTCCGTTTTAAATCCTCTCACCCTAGTGCTTGCTCTGTGCACGCAAGTATGAACTCAGAGACACTGTGTATACAGTTAGAGTACTCGAACATCCGATGGCTTGTGATGTGACAGTACATTTCACACTATCACTATTTCAGCCGCACATTTCTGTGACAGCAGGGGGGGTTTCTAACTCCACTCACAACAGAAGTAGTCACGCCTGTCGTTTTGTTTTTTCTCCCGGGGCGATGGGAGTAGACAGGCCTCTGCTGCGGGCGGTGGATCGAGTGGAGAGTCTCCAGGAGCTCGTTCTCGACCTGCTGTCTCGACTCTGCTCCAACCAGGGCCCAGGTCGCGACCCCCGACGCTTCGCCAGGCTGCTGGGAAGGCTGACCGAGCTACGGACGCTCTGCCACAACCATCTCACCATGCTGCCACAGCAAAGCTGGCATATGCAGCCGTGAGTGGGAGGAAGGGTGGGAGACAGGGACAAGAAAGAGAATTTGGGAAGGAGAATGAGAAAGACTGGCCAGAATCTTTGTGTGTACTGTACATAAAAAAACAATTTCCAGTCAAAACATATACTTTTGAGTATTTTATAAAGTATCTTTAAAGTCAGTTTAGCGGGCATGTTTTTTTTTTTTTATGGTGATGAGTATGTGACTCAAAAAATAAAAACTTATTTTTAACAATATGCATTAGTCGTTTATGCTCTGCTGCATCTCTTGTCACACATATGGACTTCATAGTTGAGTTGACTGAAAACCAACCCACTCTCAACCATAGTTAACCAGTAACAAAGCAATTACTCATTATTTACAAAGAGGTAGAGATTAACCTGTTCGAGGATGTTCCCATGAGCTTCAATGTTGTGTTGCACAAATGTCAATTTAACTGTGAAACACTTACATCAGCAAACACTCCCATGGTCTCCAGATTCAGTGTAATATTTACGTATTGAGCAGATGCTACGATGAAACTTAACTGGGAACGCTGTGTCCATTTCATCAGTAAACTTTGACACAATCTGTGTCTGTTCTACAAGGTTAAATGACAGAAAATCAGTTATTTTGCTTCATTCTCTAGCACTCCGACTAGGCTACTTGAATACTGCTGATGCAATTATATTTTTATATTAATCTGATTTAGAGTAGTCTATTGGAGGATGTGATCCATGCAGTTGTCTAACGAAAGGAGGATATAAGCACCATTTCTACTTGAAAATGACCTGATGAAACTCAAAATTAAGATACAAACAAAGTTTGATGTCCAAAATGAAAAAGAACAGGTACAAAGCAATAAAGTTTTCAATATAACATTTATTTCCCTCAACATGAGAAAATACTGTTTGACCGGTTATTTGGCAAGTAGGTAAAATCTGCAGTTTGTACAAGCTTAAAATTGCTCTGGAGCTCCATAGTATAAACAGGATCTAGAACTCAAGGAACTTTCTACAATAAATACAGGTTTGTGTGCTTCTGGGTGGAGAGGGGACTTTGAACAGGCTGTGGAAAAGAAAAAACAACACACATTGGGAGACCCTACCATATTACTTTTTTAAAAATCTTAACGTCACTACCTCACAAAGTCACAATCTCACCTTGGTTGTTTGTCTTTATAACCCTATTCAATAGTTTATCTTAAATAACAATTTCATCTCAAATCTTCAACCAATATATAATTTTATTTCTCTATTCTTTTTCTTTTAAAACGGTCCATAAATAAATTACATTTCTGTGTATCAAAAAAATGAGAATATATATTTTGCCATAGACGGTGTGTGTGCGCCGGTGCAAGTACACATACCAAGTGTATATGCATAGCTGTGCATATGCACACACAAACTGAGACACAAGCTAAAATACACTTTGTAGCAAGTCAGTTAAATTGATTTTTTTTACACATATGTACACATTTCTCTCTTCTTCATACCTTCAGGTAATTGAATTGATTTGCAAAAGGAGCGCAAAATTAAATTAGATCTCATATGGTATAAACAGACGTATATACATGAGTGTCTTTACAATATACAAAGTGGTTTTTGTAAAACGTCAAAAAGTAAAAAGCTACAATAAGAAAATGGCAGTGATCCTTTCAATGCTCGCGTGACTTATTGTCCATACTCTTAAAAACAAGGGGGCGTCTCTGGCAAACAAAACAACAGCTACCGCCCAATCTTCAGACGTGATCAACACCATCCCCAAATACATGAATGAATGCAGAAGAAACCGTCAACTAAAACACAAAAACCCCATCATCCATAAAAACATTCCCCTTCCCCACGGTACTGTCCGGCCATCATACCCAGTAAAGCGGACAGTCCCTTCACAAACAGATTCAGTCTTTTCCGGTGCAGACACAAAAACAGAACAGGGAAGCATTAAAGGCATGTTGGCGATGTTTGATTTCGTATTCTTGTTGTTTCCAACACTACGGGCCGGAATTGATGGCAGCAGCTATGGCTAAGGGTTCTCTGCAGCTTCTCTCAGCACTTCTCTCGGGAGGGGAGGGGGCGGGGGGGCAGGGGGGCAGGGGGTCTAGAGGTAATTTGAGGCGACAAAGCCGTGGTCGCCACGCACGCGACTCTGGTGCATCATGGCGCGGTTGTAGGCCAACTGAACGGACTTTCGGATGCTGGTCTTGCGGCCCTCCATCATGCGCAGCTTGTCGCCAGTGTCGTCCATGCCCAGGGGGATCAGCTTGTCCCGTGGCAACCACTGCCTGCAAGAGCACAGGAGGAAGGGTCAGTGGGCAGAGGCAACACCGTGGGGGGGGGGGGGGACAGAGCAAAACACAAAAGGACAGAGTGGGAGGGGTGAGAGAGGCTCCATGAGTGGTCCCCGATGGCAAAGCAAAATATGAAATATAAAAAGTTATAGTATAAAGTAGCAAACCATCACACCATCAACCATGTCCTGCACCTTTAGTGTGTGTAATGTCGTGATGTGCAATATGAGGGACTGACATGGACTCTAGGTTTTCTTAACAAATCTTCAAAACGTACCAAAACAAGCAATAAACCAAACCCGACCTTTTTTGTTAAAGTGGCATACTTGTTTCTTGCTTTTCAACCATTGTAAGGAAAAAACCCATAGCCTCCCAGCCCTACTGCACACGCCTCCCCTGTCCTCCAATGGCCTTACCAGGTCCTCTTGTTGTCGAAGAAGAGCACCAAGTAGAGGCGCTCCCCGGCCTCCTCCTGCCGGGCCTCTCCCAGACGGAGCACGTCCAGCGGGGGCACGGGGATGGGCACCCCGTTATGCAGCAGGCCCTCCTGGGGCATCTCTGGGTCAATGATCTGCAGAGACATGAGTCACCATGATTCAACCGTGATTCAGCCGTCTGGGAGGAGTTATTGACTGAGTCAAAAGATTCATATCTGACGGCACCGCCGGGATGTTCAACAACCGTTGGCAAATTGGGGAAAAACAACACAAAAAGAAAAATACATAGATCTTGACAGGCGATTGAACTTGAGGCACAATAACATTCTGGAATGGCTAGTTTGCTATTTAATTCTGTTTAGGTTTTGCTTTCAAGACAGTCAGTGCACATAGACAGCAAAACTGGCAAGTTTCCTGCATGAAAACCAGGTTGACAGACCCAACCCTACTGTACTGTGATGATGGGTGATGAATAGGAGGGTAAAGGCTCTCACCAGTGCAGGATAAGAGGGGTAGCCTCGACACTTGGCCCACACCAGATCTAGTGGCTCTAACTCGCCACTGTTTTCACAGGAAAGCACATCACCACCTAGAAAGGCCAAACAGCAAATCAGTGTTTCAAAGTTCACATGATCAACACATGTCCCGAGTGTCTACCGTCATTTCCCGACTATTAGCCGCAGCTTTTACATTGATTTTGCTCAATTTCTTCGGCTATGAGGTCACGGGGGCAGTTAATATGGTATTAATATGGTTTTGTTTCTTTTAATTTGTACAACGTGCCCATGTACACATCCCTGAAAGTGAGTTAATCCAATAAGACTACAGCTCCCTTTTAGCTACAGGTTAGCTATAGGCTAACTGGAACAACCCACTTCCAGTGAATTATGCTAAGCTAGTGCTAACTGCTAACAGTGTCAAAACGGGTTACTGCACCCATAAAGAAGAGGAGGGTATATGCATTTTCCTATGGTAAATAACAAATAAGCAAATCTTTCCTTCAAAAAAACACTTCACAGGTGAATATAGCACAAACAATAGTGTTTTAACTACTGGACTGATAAACACAAATGGACATAAAGTGTGTTGGTAAGTATTTTGAAATGAGTCGCCTCTTCTGGGAAGACTTGCTCTTACCTGATCCAGTGTAGTCCGAGTCTCCGTTCACTGTGTCCAGGAAGGGCACTTTGGACAGGGCCGGCTTCCCTCGGCTCTTCTTCGGTGGTGACGCACTATGGGTGTAGGAGAAAAGTTAATGGAGAACCAAATCAACTACCCTCTCTCATATCGAAATATAATGTGATGCTCTCTAACGCAGAAACATAGCACGAACAGAGAAATACAAAAGCAACATCGCTGATCCTAACTGTCTTTGTCCGTGTAGAATGGAAGGTGCTTACATTTCCCTGGGTATCGTTGGAGGCGAGCTGGATTCAGAATCGGAGCCGCCATCTTTGTGCTTTTTGAAACCATTTGTGAGACCTGAGGAGGAACTTGCTGAGGTTAATGTTCACATCTATACTTTCAGCAAGACATAAAAATGCAAAACTAGATAGATAAGATACTTTATTGACCCCCAAGGGGAAATTCAAGAAAATTCAACTAGTAGTCCACCACTAGGGTTCACAGGCATTACAGCAAGTGGGTGACACATCAGAGGATGTTTATATGCTCTCCACAAATGAGAGCAAAGGAAAACATGGGACAGGGAAAGTGAGAGACACAATGAAGGAAGGAAGAGTGTGTGTGTGTGCGTGCGTGTGTCCGTCAGTCAGAACCACTGACCTGCCTCTGGCGTGCGTTGAGGTGATGTGTCTCGGTGGCGTTCTGGGCTGCTGCCTCGACTCCGAGGCCTCCGCTTGGGAGGCGGAGGGGAGGGAGGGGTGGGGGTTGGGGGTTTGGTTGGGGTCGTGGGCACGGAAGTCAGAGGTGGGGGGGTCTGAAGGCAGTTCGAGGGGCTGATTGAGTCTGTACCTCCGTTTTGCAGCTGATTGTCTTTCTCTTTCTCCTTCTGCAACTTGGCTCCGTTTTTGGCCTTTTTGAAAAGGACAGAAGTCCGGCGGCCCACCCCACCTGTGACCCGGGGGGGTGTGGGCGTCTCGGGGGAAGAGAGCCCGTTGACCAGCCCAGGACCTTTGTCCGGTGTCTGGGGTGGCGTCTTTAGAGTCTCCTCCTCTTTGGTGCAGTTCTTAGTGATTGCCGGGGGCGTCACTGGCGTTTCTGAGCTCTCGCTGTTCAGTTTCAGGCGTTTGTTCGGACGGCTTGGGGTCCTGGGCTCCGTCGTCATCGGCCGCAGGGTGGGCGGGTCCTGGGGGGCGTCATCCCGTGGAGGGGGATGGGCCAATCCTGAGGGCTCCAGGGTTGGTGGGGGAGTGCACTTGGAATCCTCTGATAAGGAAAAAATGGAAGAAGCTTGAAATCAAATTATATTTTTCTATACTCATATACTACACTGCATAATATTATACTGCAATGTCTCAACCATAGCAAGATGTCAAAAATGTTTCCTCTTTCATCTCAATTTTTTTTTTTAGATATTTGAACACAACTATTTTATCATGCAGCAAATTAAATAGAACCCTTCACTGTAAGGTTACAGTATCCTGTACATCCAAACCACATTACGGTAAGTCTTCCAATGACTAAATGACATGAAATATGTGTTTTCAGTCATAGATAGTTCCTTAGAGAAGCTTGTTGTTTAATCAAAATGGGGTGGGGTGGGGAGGGGGGGACATCAAAGCTCTCACCTTTATCAGATCCAGACAGCGTGTGGTCTCCCTCTTTCTCCCTCTCCTCCTCGTCGTCATCGTCGTCCTCGTCCTCCTCCTTGATGTCCCCGTTGAGCGTGTGGCGTGCGGACGACTGGCCCTGGCGGAAGCGCACGTTGTGGATCTCGCGGCGCAGCAGGCGGACGCGGCGTGCGCGCGCTCCGCTCGAGCGCATGGACGTCACCATGTCCAGCTTGTCCAGCAGCTCGCGCAGCTGCTCCTCGGCCGACATGTGCACGCGGTTCTCCGGCTCCAGCAGAGAGTCCACTGCAGAGGGCAAGACAGCAGAACACAGCAATGACCACGCAGAACAGACACAAGCCCTACAGCAGAACACAGCAATGACCACGCAGAACAGACACAAACCCTGCAGCAGAACACAACAATGACCACACAGAACTGACACAAGCCCTACAGCAGAACACAGCAATGACCACACAGAACAGACACAAGCCCTACAGCAGAACACAGCAATGACCACACAGAACAGACACAAGCCCTACAGCAGAACACGGCAGTGACCACACAGAACTGGCACAAACCCTGCAGTACGGTGTACATTTTAGGACATCCTCAGACAGGTGTCAGACTCAGGAAAACATCAGTCATCCTCAGACAACGCTGTGTCAGCATCAGGAAAACCTGTCATCCTCAGACAAAACTCTGACGCAGCGTTGTCTGAGGATGGCAGAGGTTTTCCTGACGCTGACACAGTTTTGTCTGAGGATGACAAGGTTTTTCTGACGCTGAGGCAGTTTTGTCTGAAGATGACGGTTGTTTTCTGAGGATGTCCTAAAATGTACACCGTACTGCAGAGAACTCCACGGCATACAACTTTGCTGCTGTGCACACCAAAAGCAACCAAATAAGAAGAAAAAATAACAAGCTATTTCGCATTCAACAACAGTCCACTGGCTTTGCAAAGGGTTTTAGCCAGACCCCGACTTTCTAATCAGTGCTGTCTGGGGATTAAAATGGTAGGTTATGCAAGATCATACCCCTTGGACTATCAGAGTAGAAAAATCTGTCTTATCAATGTATCCATCTCTTTCAATCAAACCTGTGTTACAGTCGGAGTGCAAATGTCCATATATGGGACTGGACACAGCACAAAGACTACTGAACCAAACAGGAGACCACTGACACTCAAACATGAGTGGAGCATGATTTTTCAACACGATTAGTCAGTGATTTTGAAAACACAATCAATTTCTTAACCTTTAAAAAAAAAACAAAAAAAAACAGTGAATTAAACTGAATTTTAAATACAATTTGATTTGACTTCATGCTCCCATGGAATGGACTGTAAGGTAACTCTACACCCCATTCACACTAGCAGAGAATTTAGCAGCTCTGGCATTTGGCTTTCGCAGTACTCCCCCAATGTCTGCATTTTCTCACAGAAATTTCACACCTTTCCACCGAAACGGCACATTTTGCTGCTGAAACGGCTCGCTTCACTGAGAACTGCTCCACCTCTGCGGGGTCTGCATGTGTGTGTGTGTGTGAGAGAGAGTGTGTGAGTGGGTCACTCACCGTCCTCCCAGGTGCAGCGGTAGTAGTCCGTCTTCTGCGGAGACTCCTGCAGGTGCATGCCCGTGCTGGGGTCCAGGCCCGCGTTCTGGGCCTGCCTCTGAGCCTGCCGCAGGATGGCGCCCCCTAGGTCTCGCAGGCGCACTGCAGCCCGGTGGAAGACGGTGTCCTTGTTGTTGTACGTGAGGCAGTTGGAGATCATCAGGTTGAAGTCCACCTCCATGTCAGCGATGGTGTGGTACTTGTGGGCTTCCAACTTCGAGCGCATGGTGGAAAAGTCCATTGGATGAGCGATAAACTCCAAGTAGTCAGGGACCTGAGACAAAATGATAATTAAGTAACATTTCTCAAAAACAGGGGCCATTTTTGAAAAACTAATACAAACGCTGACTACAGTCAGTCTTGATAAGGAATTATAACCAGCAATACATTATTTACCGTAATAGCAAAACCAATAACGCACTGCCAATATCAGTGTGGCAGCAACTCCATCAGACTAATAAACATTGATTACAGCATGCTCGTGTTTAATGACAACATTTCAACACCCTTCAGACGGAGCCGAGGGGTGTTCTATGAAGCGAGGCCACTGGCTTACCCTGATGACCTTGAGAGAAGCGGCTGGCCTCTAAAAGAACAATGCAACAAAAGCATCTATTGTTTCGAACGTGCCGTGTTCTTTTGAGATCCGCGGTTACTCCTGAAGTTAACAGGATAAGCCAGTGATCTTGCTTCGTAGTATAGCCCTCAGACGAATGAGCAAATGAGCTGTTCAGACAAACATCCCAGTAGCGATCCAGTAGGATCTTCACCAAACTGCACTAATGCATTACATTTTCGTAATTCAGTTTACATCCTATTTGTGCTGTATGTTTGTGTTGTGTTTAATGTTGCATGTTTATCCCCTCTAACTAGGTGCTGCCATTCTTGGCCAGAGTTCACTTGGAAAAGAGACCTCTGTCTCAATGTGACTACCCTGGTTAAACAAAGGATAAATACTAAATAATGAAAAAAAAAATAATAATAAAATAAAAAGACAATATGCAAATACACAAAACAGCAACAAACATGCAGATGGACAGAAGGACTGGGACGGACAGACAGGGCGGGCACACAAACAAACAAACAGTAGTGGCGGGCCTGTGTCCCCACTGACCTCCTTGAGGCTGACGGGCTCGGTGAAGATCTGCGCCGTGTCCTTCTCCTGCAGCTGCTCCAGTGCGGAGCGCAGCAGCACCAGGGACGGGGTCAGCTGCATCTCCAGGGCAGCCTGGTGCACCTTCACCTGAGGGCAGAGAGGTCACGGAAAGGTCAAACCAACAAACTTGAGGGTATGAGTGTTCTTGACTAGTCCTGTGGGAGGGTGTGAGTGGGACATTACCTTCAGCACAAAAAAAAAACAAAAACAGACAGATATTCTAATTTCCAGTATTTTCCATGATCATTATCATCACCGCATTTTGGCAACTCAACCTTCCAGAGATTTCCGCTGCCACACTTTTTAGGCTTTCGCATCCAATAATGCTGGTGGTACAGTTATTTTCCCCAGCTCTCTTCAATGTGTATGTATGTGTGTGTGTGTGTGTGTGTGTGCACGCTTTTGTGTGATACCTGTTCTCTCTTGAGCTTCTCCCTCTTGCGGATGAGCTCCACCAACAGTCTGGCTCTCTCCAGGTCGTGCCTCAGTTTCTGCCAGTATTTCCTCTCCTCCCGCACAGCGCTCACCTTCTCATCCGGCTCCTTCTGGAATACAAATGAAGCACACTCATTCATACAGATATCATACACGTACTGCGTCTTCATAGTCTTTAACCATTAAATTAAACATTAATAAACACCTTTAGGGTACTGCTCATACTCAGAGACAATGTTAGGGCTGCAGCTATCGATTCTTTTTGCAATCGAGAATTCTAGCGATTATCTCGTCAATTAATCGAGATAAAAAATCGGATAAAAAAATGATTTCGCATTATTGAGTGCAATTTATTAACATGCACTTAAGTCACTTCAAAGTAATTGAATAGACTCACAACATTTAGCTACAGCCTCTACAAATACTGCAAGTTCTAACTAGCGAATACATTAAATTAGCTAACATCTATGTTTATGCTGCCTCGTGTCAGCTACGCTTGGTGAGCTGGTGCGAACAACTGGATGCTTTCGATTCAGATGTTGAATCATTGTTGACGTGCTGTTGTGAAGAGAATTTGCCTTGATATTTTTTGTAATCGAAGTTACTATCGAGTAACCGAGTATCCAATGAGTTGATAAAACAGCTACATTTCAGATACCTGAATATATCCTTGACCTAGATTGTATGGTCCATCACAAACAGAATATTTCACTACACACTACCAACAACCAACTTACCTGTTCTGCATTTCTCTGAGACTGAAGATTAGAGTGCAGCCGACGAATCAAAGGCACCCCATTTCGTGACTGACGCTTCAGTAACCAATAGTTGTGAAGTCTCTGTAGGAACTGGTTCTTTCTCTGGATGATGATTCCTTTACATACTTTGTTCAACCTGTGACAAATTTCAGTGACGTCAATTAAAAAACAATGGGAAAAAAATGGCTAATTATGCCTAATCAAATGCAGGAAGGCATTTAACACTTAGGCTAACAGACAAACCAAATACCAAACATTCATCATGCTAGAGGGAAGGGAACACATTCTCATGCACCACAGTGCACAGTAATTGGACTTAAGAGTGCAAGCCCAATAAAAGCATACGTGTGTGCTCTATTTTCTTTTGACAACCAATGGTGCCTCACATTTATCACCTGCGTACTTTTTTTCTTGCCAGGCTTTATGTCAGTCACTCAGTGAAGTCTAAACTGCACAATAATCATGTGATAACAAGTGTCTAGAAAATGAATATGATGCATTATTGTGGTTTATACTTTACTATCCACGATATTCCGCAGCCAACAATGGGGGTCACCATGACACCGAAAACCGTTATCTATTTCCGGCGAAGCTGCGTTGTATCTATTTTAACGTGACGGTTGATAGTGCTTAACATATCATAATGCATGTAAAAGTAAACGTTTCTATTTTATATTGGTTATATATGATGTAGTATATCCATGCTGAGGGCAGAATTGTCAACATTTCGAAAGAAATCTAAGTTGAAGCATATTCTAGTTAGCTACCGAGAACGCACATGTAAACAGAATGAACGGAAGTTGAAAACAGTATCGGAACGATACATCTTTCCGGGTTAAGGAATAAGGTGGATACATTAAGATAACGAGGCACATTACGGCAGCTGACCTGTGGCTGGGAATCTGGGACACGGTGACCAGCGGCGAGGCCACTTTCTTGGCCGCCACCTCCTGGTTCTTCTTCCCTTTCTTCTTGTCCTGCTGCTGCTGTTTGGACTCCTTCTTGCCGCCCTTCTTCTGCTTCTTCAGGTGCGGGGCCTGCGTGTAGGCGCTGCACCCGCGCTGGGCCCGGCTCCCCAGCACCCGGCCGGACTCCTCGTCGTCCGACGCCTGCCGGTCGTGCGCCGGCGGCGAGTGCGCCTCGCAGAACGCCGTCTTCTTGACGGAGAAGGTGGTGCCGTTGACGGTGGTCTCGCGCACCGGGTCGATCTTCATGAAGAGGCCGGCGCGCTGCGCGCACGTCACGTGGAACGCCGTGTAGCAGTTGGCCTTGTGGCACTGGATGGAGGCGCCGCGCCCCTTCTGCTTGCACAGGTAGCAGGTGAGCTTCCAGCGTGCCGGCGGGATGTTGTCCACGCCCTCCACGGGCTCCAGGAAGACCGTGTTGGCGAAGCACACCTCGGGGATCCAGATGGCGCAGACCACGTGCGCCCAGCGCCCGTCGCTGGTCTGCTTGAAGGCGCCGCCGCGGTTGGGGCAGAGCACGCAGTCGACGGGCCGCGCGGGCGACTGCAGGCAGCAGCGGCACAGCCACTGGCCCTCGGGGATGTACGGCACGCCGTAGCACTCCTGGTGCACGGCCAGGTTGCAGATGTCGCAGAAGAGGATCACGTTGCTGTTGAGGCACTCGTCGTCCAGGCACACGCAGCAGAAGGCGTCCTCGTCGATGGCGCTCTGCGCCGACGCCTGGCTCCGCGACTCCAGGAACGACTCGTTCTCCAGCCGGTCCATCAGCAGCTCGAAGACGTCCGGCGACACCGCCGTCTGGTGGTCCGAGGAGCGCTTGTCGTTCACCATCTCCAGCCACGCCGTGTCCTCGTCGTCCATGTCGTACTCGGCGTCGGCCTCCTGCTCCTCGACCGATTTCTCGATGTAGCGGTAGTAGGCGGTGGGCAGTGGGGTGGCCTCGACGGGGGAGAAGGTGTCCACTTCGCGGAACGTGGGCTCGGGGAGCTGGCTGGGGCCGTGGGGCTGCGCGTGGGACTGAGCGTGAGCGCTGTTGTTCTGGGACGTAGCGGAGGACGAGAGCGAGTGCTTGCTGTCTTTCCTGCGGCCTCTGTTCCCCGTCGGTTTGCGTCCGGGAGTCGCCACGGCGACCGGGGCAGGCTGCTCGCTGTTCTCCTTGTTGCTGTTGCACTCAGCGATGTCCTGGGCGGTCATCTCGTCCTCGGTGATGACCGGGAGCGGGTCGAAGATGTTGATGCGGTGAAGCCGTCCATCCAGGTCCACCTCCACCATCTTCTGCGACTGGGCGTAGGTCAGCGTCTCCCGAGCCGGAGACACCTTAAGGTTGCCGTGGGGGGATGAGGGACGCTGCTGACTGGCCCCTCGCCCCCCCGGTCCCGCCCCTCGGACAGCTGCATCTGCCCGCTGCCTGCCTCCCAAACCCCCGGCTGGGTTTCCCCTCCTGCGTGGCCTTCTCATGGGCCCCTGACCACACACCTGTCTGTGCCTCTACCTACACCTGCACAAAATAAAAAGTACAACATGTAATTCACTACATGCTAAAAAAGAAATCAGTCCTTAAGTGACAGTAACCTTCCTATCACATAGCCAAATCCAACATTTCCTGCCTTCCGATGCCTTCATAGAAGGAAATGAGCTGAGAACGTGTTAAATGTGTACAATATTTTGTCAAAAACTATTTTACCTTTTAGAAGCAAAATGTATTATCACTTAATAATGTAAAAACACAAATTACACTACTCTTTGTCAGATAATGATTAGTTTATTGGCACAATATTTGATCACTTTGTAAAGAAATTGCTTAACATAAGACACCCTGTACTCCTAGAGATATATTGATAACTTTAATCATAAACATATCACACATATGCAAACAAGTAAAAAACAAACACAATTTCAAGTCTCTGTGAAAGTGTTAGTCAACTGCATTGTCTCGGCACAAAGGTTGTTGTACATAGTTATGGCAGTGGGCAGGAATGATTGTCTAAAACGGTCCTTCTTACAGCGAAGTTTTCAGGAAAAATACACATGGCCTAAATCGCTAAAATGACTTGACATTAAGATCTATAGTTGGTTTTATGTTGTGGCTTCATAGTCCCACGTGTGTTCACTAAATCACGGACAACTAAGAAGTCTGTTCCTTTAAATTTATGGCGCGCTCGGTTTAAGAGGCGGAAGCGGTCACGGATCAGCCGGGTATCTGCAAATATTCTACTTTTTAGGGGATAGTCTCGAAAAGACTATACATCTCTTCTAAACCTGTTCTTAAGTGCAAACGTCAAAAACGCTAACGTCAAATATGGCATCTGAGTAGTCACACTACGGAGAGTAGATTTTACAGCTTGCAGCTGCTAAATGTAACTTCTTAGCTAACTAGATAGCCAACACTCAACCAACGCTTGATTGATGCGCGTCTTCAATGCCAACTTTGTCTGTCTGCCATCAAACGTCCAACTATATCCAACTTCTGGTCCCATTACGTGTAATTTCAAGAAAAGTACAAATATTATAGCATGTATCAGATCAGATAGACAACAACTCGTAGTTTAACTAGGAAGCTGATGTTAGTTGGGAATGCAACCGTTGAATGTGATGAATGTGCTGAAAAGCTAGCTAGCCAAGTAGCACAGCTACCTACACTCGTTTACCAAGCCAAACAGAATTATTCTGCGTGCAAAACATTCTGCTGTACGTTTCAAAAGTGTCATAGTCATATAGCATACTCACCGATGTCATCCAAATTGGCTGTAAATCAACTGTGTTCTCGATCGCAAACTAGCTGGTTATTTTCAAAACGGTGGATAGCTTTCCCCTTTTAGCTAACAGTAACAGCGGCGTATCTGCACAAAACCAACCAATCGGTGCCTACTTTTCTGTATAGCCAATGTCAAATACGAAGTAATAAAACAGGTATTAACACATAGTGTCCGATATATATCACCCACAAGAGTGGCACTTCGATTACTCTCCGATTTGAGTTCACTTTTCGGATCAAGGCGAAACTCAAAGTGTGTTTTTATTTTTGCTATTCTTGGAGGCGGGGCTAACATTAGCTTGTTAGCCAGATCAGTGGGGGTAGGAACTCTAGACCTACTTTGAATTCAATAAAATAATCGAAGATTAGTCAGTATAAATCCTTCAATAGAGGACGAAGTTAAACCACAAATCGGTGTCGCTACTTAAGTTGCTCTTCCAGTTACATAACTGTTAATAATTACTGCTCACATTTCTCTGAAATTTAGACATCCAATTTCTTCAGAACTTTACCAACCTGACTCCATGGATAACCAATCATCATTCTGCATACAAGCATGGAGCCAGGCTTTGACCAATCACAGAGAAGACAAGTGTTGCCTTTGGAGCAGTTTAGGTTGCGCGCTCTCAATTCTAGAACGAAGTGTCAGCCATTTTTTATCGTTTACATGTACTTAAGAAATTTCCACAACATTCACGAGTTCCTCTTGAGCAAGCAATTATATTACAGGCCACCCTAATCAACCACTAAAGCCAACGTTAAATTCTGCAACGACGTACAAACCAAGGACAGATCTAACAACAAATGACACGAACACCTACCTACTTTAGTGGTATGTTAACTGAGGAGCTAGCTTGTGTAGCGAAGTTACTGCTAACGACAGGCATAAACCATCACGAGTTTCTCGCTAGAAAGCTAGCACACCACTTGATAACGTATTATTTAGCCGGGCAAGTGTTTGCTCTTGACTTATTAGCAGACTGCATTGCACCTGACATTGACAATCGTATGGTGAAACATTATATTATAAACCAAGCCAGGTTTGTTCATTCACAGCACGCTAACTAACGTTTAACGTTAGCTACAACTTAGTTAGTAAACCCATCTTAACTTACCTTGCGTGTCAACCACGGTTCGACAACCGGGCGTAAACTCCTAGCAAGCACAACTACAGCTAGCTAACTAGCTAAACCCTATTTCGCGCTAGCTACCTTGCGGCGCCCGGTCCACAAAGCCGGCAATTTTTGGTGATAAAACGTCCTCTGCACTTCAGTCCTCCATTATGCATTCGACCAAACGTTTTCTGTGGAAACATGAATCCCTAGATGTTTATTTTGACAGCTGTTAAACTGTTTAACTGTCGTGGTTACTGAGCGTGAAATTGATGCTACTTGCTAACTCAAATGTAACAGTTACTGCCTTAGCAAGCTAGCTGTGGCTACGGATAGAGAGAGCTTTCAGTCAAGATAGCCAGAACACGCCCCTTAGGAAGAGAAAAGCAACCTCTCGGGTAACAGCTGTGCAAGCGTGGTGATCCTATTAAAATTTTGGAACAAAACTGGTCAAATTATCAAGGCATACCTGTGTCACACACGGGTTGCTGCATATCTTATGTTGACTCTCCACAATGCCGTTCGTCTAGTGACAAATTGTCTTCGTGCAGCTCACAACTCGCCATACATTACCACTAGTAACATGAGCCTACGCACAGCTCACCCATCGTGAACTAACGACCCCAAAGAAACTGGATGGGGACCAAAACATTCCCATACTGACCTACTGTCAGTAAGCTACAAACAGGGATGACCCAAGCCACACTCCCTATGTTATACTGACGCAAACGTTGAGTTAATTGCCATAGTCTATTGGGGTGGATCATATGGGAATAGCTATCAATGTGTCCTGTAGGCTATGCAACAATTTTAACCAACGTAATTTCACGTTGAGCTAACAACTGCGAGGTGACACAAATGTTTTGTTCTGGTAGAGTTGTAAAGGGAGACAAGTAGCCGTCAGTGTGGGTAGGCTATCGCCTAATCGGTCTACCTCTATTTATGACCCAAGCCTATGAAGACTTTGTTATGCATGCAAACTTGTTTTGCCTCACCAGGAAATTTGCATTTCAAATGTTAGCGCCTGTTTCCCAACTTTTGAAAGGACACTTTGGTAGTCTAACCTCTTAAGTGTTTTGTGCGCTTTTCATGATAGCCTAACTGGTAAAACTACATGAATATTGGCAGTGGTGGAATCAAATGTAACAAAGTATTTCGTTACTGTAAGATAATTGTAGCACATTTCCCATGTAGTATCTGTACTTTACATAGAATAGGTTACTTTTGACTTTTACTCCGTTACTTTTTGCAACAATTATCTATACTTTCTACAATAGTAGCCTATAATTTCTTTTGCATGTTATTCATGGGTTTCATCAGGTCCCTTTTCACAGGTGTATTAATCAAGCACCATGCAGTCTGCATTGATAATCAAGGTGCTTGATTGTATACACCTGTGGAAAGGGACCTGATGAAACCCATGAATACTTTTTCTCCGACAAAATGCCTACCCATGGATGTGCACAGACGCAGTCGCTACGCTACGGCAGATATCCGTCACTTTATATCCAAATAGAGGCCCTATCACCGTAGATCCCGAAGGGGAAATGTAGGCTAACCTAGGCGCATAGAAAAACAACCTATCGCGTTTATTTTTACTTTGTCAGCGGGATATCAATGAGTCCGCGAGCAGAGATGTGGATGTCATAGCAGGTGGATTACGAAACTTGGGAATTCAAATTCCAGTTATGTTCAAATTTAGCCTATAATGCAGAGGCATATGGTCCCCCCCGTCTCTCAGTGTCGTTAACATGAACAATGAGACAGCTAACTGTATGTTGCATTTTAGCATGGAAATATACAAATACGTGAATAAGGTGACGCAAATAGGCAGACATGATGCCTATTCATGGTTTTCATCGGGTCCCCATATCCACTGGTGGGTTAATCAAGCACTGTACTCCAAGTACACTCCATGTACAGTCTGCATTCATATATTCTATGTGCTTGGTTTTATACACCTGTGGAAAGGGACCTGATGAAACCCATGAATAACCTGAAGGCTAATGAATAACTTCAGACAACAGGTGCATTACTCCTAAATTGGCAGCACGGGGAGTTTCAAAATAGCTCCATCTGTATTCTACTGGGACTAGCCTAATGCTGTTACCCTCAACATTAGCCTATTGGTTTTAACAAACTAAAAAGCACAATCGGCATAGCCTAGGATGCAGGTTATACACATTTCAACTTTGCCAAGAAAACCTATACTTTATTTAATGCTAGCTTGAAATAGTGTTTATTACCTGGTCTGGTCCAACAAATAGGCCTACTCGTAACATAGACTATAGGCTTAGTAAGATCTGAAGAATGTCCAAACCAAAATGTGAAAAAGAAAGAAGTCATACAGATGGCAAACACTCACAAAATAATCTTACTATAATGAAAATAGCCCTCCTCCCAACTCACGCACATCCACCACCAGGCTTCATTAGGGGTTGGTGCCCCTTGCTCAGGTAAGAGCAGTAGCCCCTCCAAATGTCTGTACGTGTCCCACCCTACATTTTTGAACCCAACTGCAGCATAAGGCAAACAGCAGCCATAGACAGCAAAAGAAACGCAGCAGCACCTTCACTCTTAACCAGTCTTCTTTGTTGGTTAAGCTTAATGATATTTAACTCTACAGGTCACTCTCGTAGATAACCATAATAACAGTCTCCAGAATTGTAAATCAGAATGTAATCTGGGCCATAGATGGGAAACACAATATACAATTGCATTAGCCTAAAACTAACTTAATTAAAATTCCAAAGGCCATATTTATTAGATTATAGACAGTAAGAGAATAAATCGTTATGAAAGTACTTTTACTATTAAGACTTTAAAGTTTTTGAACTTTTACTTAAGAACTGGAATCAACAGACACACAAGACATACAGTCACTGTATTTATTTAAAAAAACAAAACAATGCCCCCATTCCCCCCATGAACACAAAAACATGTAATACAATCTCATTTTTCAGACGTGATACAGTACCTCAAAAGGCAATTAGATGTCTTGCAATAAATCTGGGCTGAAACTTGTGTGGATTGCCATGTAGTGTAATAGGTTATGTTTGAATTCACTGTGACATGGTCAGTGTATTTCGCCTCTTCGAGTCCCTTCTGGGGAAAGGCACAAAGCTCTTCACTTCCTTGAAAGATAAACCTGAAAAAAAAAAAAAAAAAAAAAAAACACAGTTTAAAAACGTTAAGTATAACTTATTTTCGGGAAACTTACCAGTATACGTCTAAGCAAAATACTTTATTAGGCTACACAGACATACAGTATAGACTGATAAGTGAGAAGAATAATCAGATAAGAAAAATGAAGATTCTTCTATTCAGAAATTGTACAAAAAAGTTAGGCCTACAATTTAGATGGAAAAAACAAGCACTCACGCCTCCAGTCCTCTAGGGGAAGCGTCGCATTGTCATGGCTGTCATCATATGGCTGTGGTTCAGGGCAGTCCTCAGGATCCCGCAGGCCATCAAAATATGGGTGTTTTAGGGCCTCATCAGCAGTGACACGGGCTTCTGCATCCAGCACGAGCATCTTTTCCAGTAGATCAACAGCTATGATTTTATGACATATAAGATAATATAAAAATATATACTTTGTAAAGACAATGACATATCTAAACTCCTGGGGGCTAGAGGAGTGCATTTGAAATCAAAAACAACTTAAAGGATGTATACAACCAATTTAGGTTTTGAAGCAGCTATAGCCTGTTATTGAGCGTGTACAGAATAAGGTTATCGCTGTGGTCACATATTCTTTAAAACCTACCTAAACCCTGATGCATAATATTGATCTCCACCTGAGCATGGTTTGTTGTGTCATTATAAAAACTTGTATTCTCAAAATTGTAGTATCGTAATTTCCTCTAGACATAAAGTGCAATCTATGGGGCTGCAAAACAAAACCATACAGCCTGTACGACAGCTGGACTGAGTGAGTGCCCTTACAAATTACCATCTGGCTCATGGAGAAATTAGCCACTTGAATGGCCGAATTTTCGTTGTCATTTTTAAATTCAATGTTGTCCAATTCATTTATTTTCAATGAGTTGCCCCAAACCAGAAGCAGACACAATGTTGAGAATACTGGACAATATCCTTAGCACAGTTAGACAACTATACTCAGAGATGACTAACATCCATAATGTAGGGAATCACTCATAATTGGTAACTACTTTGTGGTTTGAAAGAAGGTTCGCTGAAAGAAAGGCAGGTCTGTGTGTCTGTGCTACTGAGTTTGTACGCAAATTTAAAAATACACTGCCTTTATCAAGGGACTTCTGGTGAGAACGAAGCGAGAGAATTTTTAGGTTTGACACATAATAAAATATTGGGATTTGATGAAAATAAACATGTCCATTGGATTTCCAATCACCATTTCCTATCAGATCAAAATGTACATTTAAAAAGTTGGATGGAGACCTAGTTAATTTGAGAGTTGTCTCTCAGTTGGATTCAAGACGAAGGGTTGACAAGCAAGTACACATGCTTTCCTTCATAAAATACAAAGACTTGTCTGAAATATGGCCATATGTCAACATATCTCATATTTCTGTTATTTGTTTTCCTCAGACATACAGTATGTGTCACCACTACCATGCCCTGTACATCACACCTCACGAGAGATATCTACTCACCCTTTGGACTGGCCCTAGGACACAATGCAGTGAAGTCTTTTCGAGGGAAATGTGGGAGAGAGGCAATGTAAGTTTTTGCCTGTTGAACAAATATCAAAATTCAACAGCATACCCAACAGCCATTTTGAGCAAAAGTCATCAGAAAAGTAATAGCAGTGACTGTTGATAAATAGCCGTACCTCCTGACTGTCCAATTTTTTTATGAATTCTGGTCCAGGTACACCTGTTACTTTCATAATCTGGGTAAGCTGATCCATATCTGCACAGGAGAGGTTAAGGATTACATTGAAAACAAAAAAAGTAACAAGGCAAGTGATATGCAACAAACTGATGAAGAAGCTAGTGCCGTATAGCATTTGCAGACAATTCAAACAAGTCAACAACATTCACTTTTCTCATGCAGTTTGCATTGTCTTTGTTTACATGTGATAGAAGTTTGATGTAAAAAATATGACAATAAATCAAACATACACTGCTGCAATAAGCCATTATACTCAGCTACACTATTGAAGCTCTTAAATGAAGGTCAAAGTACAGTTAGTGCAGACCCACTTGTTTGTCACACTTTTACAGTAGACAGGAAGTGCAATGTAAAACTACTCACTGACACATCTCAACTGTATACCTAGATGACATGACAAAAAAGACCTTCCACTCAGGCAAACCAATATGGCCATGTTTGTATGTCAAAGTGTGCAAAACCGATTTTCACATTCATTTAACAGTTGAGACATAGTAACGGTGTATTTCCACACTTTGCTCATACTCTATGGGAAAACAAAACCATGGGATCTTTGAAATTAATTGATTCATAGAGTTATGCTCAAACTTAATGTAAATATGACAGATAATGAGGAGGCTTGCATGAAAAAGTTGTTTTGCATTCACGGAGAGTAGTGTGATTCATGGTAGGTTAGAACTCATAATAAGGCCCTGTGAGACTGAAAAGGGCTTAAGAGGATACAGTCTTTTCCTTTGAAGAGCGTCTTCCCGTTGATCATCTCCGCCATGATGCAACCAACAGACCAAATATCCACTAGGATGGAGAGAGATGCATACAAATCCAGTTCAACACAACACTCTTCCATTCACAACTAACAGGCAGTCTGCATCTAATTTGCCGTATTAATATTTCCTCAGTGCATAATGAGATGACTAAAACCTTGAAGAGAGTGTTCGCAAAAGCATCCAAAAACAATCACAGAATTGAGTCTAAATTATTTGTTTGGACTCAGGGTGTGTATTATTTCCAGATGATAAATGCATTGTATATTAAGAGTTAAATCAATTTCAATGTTTAATAAGGACAAAGAAAACAAATGCACATATTGGTCTACACAAACTTTTAGCATGAGACAGAGCTGAGGTTCTTCAAGTAATATTTTTCAGTATCAGCAACAGTAACTTATTTTTTAAAAGCAGGGCTCAAAATTTAGAATTTGAACTAGAACTAGAATTTGAGTACATTTTATGTCTACTCACTCCTGTTTGCCTTGTAAAAGTCTTTGGTATTATTTGCCCTCAATGGTGCCTTCCAGGCAGCGCTGCCTTCAAGGCACTACTCCCCTCAGTTTAGGGGTAGGATGAGGGTTGAGGGGGTTAGGGTTAGGAATAGGGTAAAGGTAGAGCCTTTTCGGCTGTGCTGCCTGGAAGGTGCCGTTGGGGGCAAAAAACACCATTTAAGCACTTGTAAATGCCGACTTTTTTACCTTTAGAAACTTGGGCTGAATGTGATAGTAGAAAATAAATTCAATAAATGTTTTTTATTTTACAACTCAATTTTTTGATGTTTGCAGGTGTCGCTGCTGCTGTTTGACACAATAACTTTTGGTGTCACCTTCCCCTCTCGTTGCCCGACATTTTTCTTATTTGAGGGAAATGGTTATGAAATATGGTGCTCCAGACTAGATCTCCCTGAAAGAAAATCTACGTGGGCGGTGCCAAGGTAAGTGAAAGTAGCCTAATTTATTGTTGCAGACGCAAATAGACAGACTTTATCAACGTAGCAAAAGTTAATGTGAATTACTCAACAGTTTAATTAATTGCTCCTAAACTGGGCTGTTGCGTTTTGTCACGTTCAGAGACAAAAGCTGTGACGATTGACATCATGATGCTGCCTTTAAGTAACGTTCAGTGGCCTGATCTCAAGTAGCCTAGTGTATGCCCACAGGGTACAGTCTAACATGTAATGTGAATACTGTTCACAACTTTTTTGGTCGCTTAAACAAACTAACTAGCACAGTGCCACAATCTGTAAGTAGCATATTTCAAATCTTTTTTTACAAATTAAAGCCTAGTCTATTTTATATATTTATGACATAGTGTGTATAGGCACAGTGAAAGAAAGTTTAGTGTGTGCATACATTTTTTGCTTGCACTCCTAAAATTTTCAATTGGGCGGTGTTACTGTGCTCCTAGTAAAAAAAGGTTAGTCTGGAGTGCTGAGGAGGGAAAAAAAAAAAAAACCCTTCCCTGCAATGCTAAAACTGAAGTATTTGTAAGGGAGTCAACAATAGTAAGTTGTCTTGCCAGTCTGGGTGTAGTGCATCCAATTTAGAATGACCTCAGGGGCGCGGTACCAGCGTGTCACAACATAGCCCGTCATCTCTGGCTCTGCATGCCGGGCCAAGCCAAAATCCAGAATCTGCATAGACATTAGTTGAAACCATACACATTTAACACTGTTGACTGTTAACAGGTATGTAACTAGAAGATACTAATAAATATGTAATGGGCAACTGCATACCTTTAGTTCACAATCTTGATTTACAGCCAAATTGCCAGGTTTGAGGTCCTAGACAAGAGCAGTGTCAAAAAAGGTATGCTTGTGATTACATGACATCTGGTGACAAGTAGCCTGCCTTCTAGGAATTAGGAATTTCAAATGTACAAGTCCAAATGTGCTCACTGCATTGTTTATAACCTTCTTGTGGCTGCTTGGAGCAGGGCTTGATATTATGTAACATTTGGTGTGTTGGCAGACAAAGGGTTTTTTAAAAGTAATAGTTCAACGCCAACGCCATGCCATTACTGTTTCGCCTGTTAGTTATGACAGTAGAGTGTACTGTATTATGATGATGTATGACTAAATACTCATCATGCATACATACAACTTATCAATGTCGCTGTGCGTTGATGACATAGCTCCCTGAGAACTGAAGTCCTTAAATGGTCTTGAACAGAGTGTGAAGCTTTCAAACACGTAAGGATTAATGAATCCGTCACACAAAGTAGGGCAGGCCAAGCAATTCCAAACTTGTACAGACAGACATCATCCTCTTTGCATATGAGTAAGCTATTACCAGTCAAAATGCATTAGACATTTATTTCCAGCCAAATGATGATACTGAGATAAAACTGTCTCAAATTTACAATAAAAGCCTAATTTACTCTCTTTCATTTTAAGTTTGAAAATGAGGGGTAATGTTTTAATCGAAGGGTATGGATGCTATCCCGAAAACAGTTTCAGTACAACACATTCCTATCTTGCCTGCCAGGCATTGGCTGTAGGCCAATTTGCAACCAAAAAAAAAAAAAAAAGTTTCATTAGGTTTATAGTGCTGTCGCTTTGTTAAGCCTTGTGAACACTTTATAAGAAGGAGGCGGAACATTGGGCTTTCACTTTTCTAAACACGTTCTTCATCTGTATTTTCCTAAGACAGATGAGCTGTCTCTAGAGGGAAAAAACATTGTTTCATTTTAAATGACAAATAAATGAATAAACAAAGGCACACTGTCATGGACAGATGCATTTTAAGGAGTTGTCCATTTCACTTACCCTGTGAATGATGCCTGCACTGTGAATGTACTGTGTGGGGAGGACAGACATGGAGGGTTACATAAGATACTGCACATTAACTTTTTTACATCTCGTAAGTAAATCTAACTTCTGGCTTCATAAGTAAATCTAACTTCTGTGATATGTTAACCTAACAGCCCAATAAGGTTAGCAGTGTGTGGATTGCAAGCTTTGAGAAGCTTCAAAATAGTACTTGAACAGTTTATTTTGCTCAGGTTTGTCTACTGGGCCTAAAATAACCAAAAACAACTATTCATGAATTCCACTGCATACACAACAGGTTTAACTCACTTTTCACATTCCTGTAGGAGCATATGTTAAACCTTGCCCATGACCATACATATTACCAATGCATGCCATTTTCACAAACACAACAACAGAGATTCAGCCAAACCTTAAGTCCACAAAGCATCTGATACACAAGGAACTGGATACGGTCCTCTGATAGAAGTCCTCGTACTTTAGACAAGTCTGTGAACATGTATGGCATCACCAGATAGCTGTAACAAACATCAAGGGTTGGGAATTCAATTTGCTGTCTGTCAGTCTGTCTGTCATTAAGTGTATAGTTATGGAATATAACATTATGCTCTCTCTGCCTCACACTGGGCAGAATTAGAGGTCACATCTGTGCAAACCAGGAGATATTGCTGTGCCAAACCATTATGGTGATGCTGGTTCAAAAAGGGCCATAGGTCTACGTCTCCTGACCACTAAAGAAACATTTATCCTTGCGTTTACATCCAGATTTAGGTCTTATTTAGTGGTGTTAATTAATAGATCCATCCATCAATAACTCTGTCTATGCATGCCATGCTTTTGAACTAACTCCAACAGGCTTAGTGTTAACAAACGTATCAGGTCAACTTGTACTGAGTAAGCTGGAATAGAACTGTGAAACTGGGCGTGACTCACAAGTCATTGAAGTCCTCCAGACACGTTGCAGGTGAGAACACATCCAGTAGCCCTATCACCTGGAAGCATAGGAGAAATCAGAGGTGGGCAGGAAATGCAACAATGACATCATTCAGTTTTTGGAGCAGTGCCCCTTAGAAACGACTGGCTTCTAAGTTACATGTCTGAAAAACAACATTCCACAAAATGACTATGGGCTAGAATACTGTGGGAATAGCACACAATACAATGCCTTGTTGTGTGATATAAACTAGCATGACATCTGACATCTTAACTAGCAAGACATGCTGCCGCACAGTGTCTGGCCTAGAGGGGATGGGAGTTACGTGAGGAGAAATAGGACAAGTGTGTGTATAGGCCTACATTCTCATGCTTCATGTGTTTAAGGAGTCTCAGTTCCCGATATGCTCGTTTAGCGAATATCTCTGACTGGAACGGACGGTGCAGCTTCTTGATGGCCACTTTCTCTTTGGTCCTCTCATTCGTTGCTGAGCTGAAATGGGAGCAGAATGCAATATTAGTTCTAGGAGACACTCCGTTGCATTCTAGGCATTCGGAGCACAGATTTAGACTCACTACTTGACCGGGACGCCAAGAGGACTAATAACACTCTCTCAATGACAGGCCCAGCTAGTGCGTAAAACACAGACCAAAGACACCAAGACATGAAGATAGCGTCTTATCTTATAGCGTCTTATCCACAAAGACACAGCCTAATATTTAACCTAGGCGAGGGCAAAAGTTTCAAATCTGCGAAAGAATATGAAATGTAACAGTTGTTTCAACATCGGCGAAAAAATAGTCAGATCAAAGGGTTCTTGTTCGAACACTAGATGCAACGCCAGTCTTGCGTTACAAATGGTCTTATTTCAGGAGGTAAACACCGCTTGCCAACACTGCGTGTCCCAAAGTTACAGTAGCCTACACAACATGACGACTCCATAACTGAAAACCAATAGCTCAACAACAGAGGTGGGGACAACTCACCAGACAGAGCCATACGCTCCTGTTCCGATCTGCTTCAGAGATTTGTATTTGTCAGGAACTTCCCATAATGTACTGTTGATTTCTTGACTAACGAAGTGCGGTGGTAGTGGTTCCATTTATGGAGAGAGAAACGGCATAAGAGCCGTCTGGGAAAAACGTAGACTGCTCAAGTGAAGAAATCGTTCGAAACGGATGGCACGAATGTAACACCTCCCACGCGGCAGTTCTGCATTCGTTTCAGTTTGGATGCTTGGAGGATCTCTACTGAAAGTCTCACTCTATCATGCACACATTTGTGTTCAAGATCTAGTTTGGTTATTCTACCCAAAGAGGCCTGTGGGTACACATACAAACTAGTACCAGATTTAGTAGATGATAATCTATACATTATTATTGGTCTACAATCATCCCCGATGAGCCACTTCGCATAGAGGCGATGATGATTCACCAGCCCTCCCACTCAATATTTTTTTTTATTCTACTGCGAGCAGGCTTTCACAACGCGATTTCCGCTCACACCTTCTGCCTTATTAAAAATCATTTCAAACATTATTTGTCTGAGTAAAACACGTTGATTGATAAACTGATCACAGATTACGTTGTTCAGAAACACTGCGCAATGTGTGACGATTTAGCGGTAGGTTACTTGGTCCAAATTGCACGGGAGTCTAAATGAAGTTGCGCATTCGAAAATGCAGCTTGTAGCACACTAAGCACAAGAACGTCTGCAAGGCGTCTTGCAGATGTGTTCAAAAGGTCTGGAAGGCGTCTTGCAGATGTATTCTAGAGAGCGTTTGCTCATCTGGCAGACGTATCTGATACGTCTTGCTAAGTTCTTCAAACAGCGTTTAGCAGCCGTATCCCAGATGCTCATCAATACGTCATAATAGGACATCCATCTCCCTAACGTCTTACAAAGATCTTATAAAGGTATTAAATATGATAAAGTTCTAGAACTACGACACACATTCTCAGTGAGATGCCGCCGCTGTTTGTAAGATCAAAATAAGACGTTCTAAATGGAACGCGATGTAATTAAGCTGTTCAGATCTTTTCCAGGCGTCTCGGAGACGTATTTGTCTCTATTTGTGCTGACTGGGTAGTAGGCTCCACGTCGGTTGAAAATAAGATGATGAGATAGGCTAGATAAAGTAGCCTATAGCACCCAGTCTATACCTTCCCAGGTTATAGAGGTGACACTTTAATTACCTGATAATGATAACTCACCAAGCTACCTTTGTGCTGACTAATAGGTAAGCAACAACGGCAGGGACTGCACTGCAGAGTGCAGACAGGATTGTGGAAACGTTCAAAAGACAAAGGCAAGCTATCATGTTCTAATCAACCTGTTTTTAAGACTACTTAGGTCTATAGGCATTATGATATTAGGCTACTAAGATTAGCAAACATGTTTGTCTCTGAAAATATGAACGTTGCTTGCGCTGCACATATATTGACCACTAGATGGTGATGAATGAGTATACGATTTTCTGCAGGTTCCACATGTGCCAGTTGGGTTATTCACTTACACTTTTTTCAGAATAAGACTAAGAGCTATCCCCACAGACATTATGTGCATACATGAGTAATAACTGTGTAGTAACATACTACTTAAAGACCCGACGCAAGACAATAATTAAAAAAAAAAAAGTCGTTTAATTGAGAAATGGGCAGATAAGGGTGGCGTCAGTTTAAATAATTAGCCGAGACTGATTTATTCATAAGTTATAACATACTAAGCACCAGGCTGGTAGTGCTGAAGACATGTTGATGACATTTACTTGAATGAAATAGGCTACCAAATAGGACCAAATGAGCGTTATGTGTCTGTCAGTAGCCTGTGTGTGTGTGTGTGTGTGTGTGTGTGTGTGTGTGTGTGTGTGTGTGTGTGTGTGTGTGTGTGTGTGTGTGTGTGTGTGTGTGTGTATGTGTGAGAGTGTGTGTGTGTGTGTGTGAGAGAGAGAGAGTGAGTGAGTGTGAGTGAGTGTAAGTTCATTTTTTTCATTTTCTTAACTTGCTAGCACTACAAGGGTTTTCCCCTCATATGTGATATGACCAACTGAGCGGCTGTCAATGTGTCATGTAAAATGAGTTCCTGCTGTGCACAAACTGATATGACAAACTTCTGTGTGGTTAAATGCATCTCATTACCATTACGGCTTATAGAGAAGCGTCCCCCGTTTGCTTCTTTGGCCCTTTGGCTACTGCAGTTCTTTATCTTTCCACGTCTGTTTTACTCACAAAGCATGTGCAGTGACCACACTGGGCTTGAAAGGCACTATTACTGACTCCACAGCGAGAGGGTTTTAAAGTGTTAATCAGAGCTATTAAAACGGGACAAACAAGTTGTCTCATTTGCGCTATCACACGCACACTCACTGGGCTTCCTCTGCCAGCCGCACCACAATATTTTCTCTGCAACGCTCAGCGCCATGACACGCTTTTTAAAAAGAGCTCATTGCAGGGTGTAGAGCTGTGTCCCCCCCCCCTCCACACACACACACACACACAGTCACACAGCATTCGGAATTAACTCATGAAAGCTGCGTCCTGCGGAAATATGGTACTGTAGGTCACTCCACGTCTCAGTTATAAATAAATCAGCAGGTTTAGGAATGCACATTTGGATAGGAGAGCCCATTTTATATAATGTGAGAAGGTGGCATGAGACGACCGTGTCCGAGTCAGTCCTTTTGAAGACTAAGTGCTGGAAAGCTGGGGGAAGCCTGCGTGGTCATTGGCACGCCATAGGAGGGAGGTCGCTCATTTTCTCATCGCCGTGCGGACTGCCAAGATGGTTCACTGTCAAGACCGAATAGAAAACTCTGTTTTTTCACATCATCCCATCCAGCGTCGCAGTGCCCAGAATCTCAACTTGGAAATGCAGATGTAATTAGTCAGGCCAGCTGCTGGAGCTTGAGTGTGACAGTCAAAATCCTATCAGCACAACTACCATATGTGCCCCCAACACTGACTAAGGACGTTTTTGCAGATCAGATTCAAGTCAGCATTTAATTGATGCATCAGTTAACAAACTGATTCTTTAAGCAGTAAATAAAAGACAAGTGAACCTGGTGCCATGCTTCTTTAACTTAAATGGTAGTATTCAAAGTGTGTCTTTAAGGGTTTACATTGTTTGGCAGGAATCTAACAGTTGCAACAACTTGCAGTTACCTTGTTTTATATCAAATGCTCCTGAAGGTAGAAGCTGCTATAAATGACATCGGCATTTTTTGGCTTTCTTCCTCAAAATGTACTCTCTGTATGCTGAGTTTAGGCAAATAATCATCAGGCTTTGTTGCTGGCCTATGTGTTTTCTGATTGTAAATGTTTGTGTTGCTGGTAATAGTGATGGAAAGGTCTCCAGAAATCATTTGTTTTTGCCACTGCAAAATATGAGATCAGCCACTTGAGGGAAAGGGTTCAATTTGACAATAAATAAGCTAATCAGCAATAGTATGCTATGTACGTACGCTCACTGCAGGAATACTGCAATATGCTCAAGACTCAAGTCCTGCAGTGCTAGCCTACTTTACACAGTTTTAGCAGATGTTGAAACTTCGGAATCCAGGCACAATGGTTGGATAAGAGGACAATTAGCCCGCCTCCTCACGCCTACTGTATATGCTCTTACGTTTGGTGTTAATTGATCTTCCTTGTGCTGGACAGGAACCGCTAAGCCTCTCGGTCTTCCCAGTCAGTGATTTGACATTTGAAAACGGGAGCCTCCGGGGTAATGAAACTAAAGCAACGCGCCCCGAAATGCTGACTCACCGGCCTCACAATGGAGCCCAGAGTCGGCCCGCTGAGCCCGACTTCTCTCTTTTAGAAATGAGCTCCAGGATAAGGCCTGGAGTGGACACAGTTAAGAAGGAGATGAGTCAACACAATATACTGGGTCATAGAGACTACAGGTAGTTCAGATAATCATGCTGGTTATAATGAGTCCTTAAAAGGTGTTGATTTGATTTGATAGCTCTTTGGTTGCACTGTTCTGGCACACACTTGTGAAACTGCATGCAGCCCACGTTCTGCACTTCAGATGAGCTTTCTGATGACATTTGACATTTCCTCTAGATGTTCATCTTGACAGTAATCTAATCATGGTTTTAAATCAAAGGGCTGAGCTTGCTGTGTGTATTGGTGAACAAATTGACATTTAAACTAATTTAATCCATCAAGATTACGTTTTATAAGTATTGAATTTTCACTGGTGTGTAATGTCTTTCCCAATCCTAACCGTATTCTCTTTGTATTTCTCTCTGTTTTGAGAAGCCATCTTCTTTTTTGTTGACTTTTCAGTAGTGTTAATACAGCAATATTGCATATTGCACTGTAAATCATGGCTGACATGATAGGATAAAATCCTATTTTCAGGGATCAGTAAAGTATAAACTGAAACCTGATTATGCACCAAAAGATATGTGCCTGCCTTGCATTTAATGTAATCTCTAAGCTAAGACTGAAATATTAACAGATCATATACCTGAATATAGATGCTGCGAGGTATCAGTCCAAATGATTACAGCACCTATGGACAAGACTAAGTGAAACACAGGTGGTGGTCGGTGCACCAAAGCATCATACACCCTCAGGAGCACCCTTCTTCCTGGAGCCTCGGGGTCACAATGTCTCTGTTTAAAGAGTGATTAAAAACAAATTAGGGGTGTTCTTTTGAGATGTTCTTTCACTCCGGCGGGGGAATTAATTATTGCTTTCAATCAATGATGCTATCTGTGACTGGCTTCGTTAAGGTGCCGTGGCAGCATCCTCCATGATTAATGAGCTGACCTTCCCCTCAGCGCCGGCTCTGTTCTTAAAAATCCATTCCATCGGAATCTGACCTCCGGGGCGGAAATGGCCCGGAACTCCCCAGGCATTCCAATATTCGCGCTGCTGCAACATGGCAACTTCACCACAGAAAAGGGCAGATTCAATGTACATGATTGTACCCCACAACCCCACCACTCCACCCCCCAAGTTTCCTCCACCCAATTTCCTCTGTCTCAGAAGTTGATAGAATGTAATTACAAAATCATGTAATTTGATGCAAAAATGATGAGACTCATCTTGGTTTAATACGGCATCAGATTCTGTTCATAATTCATTGCTGTTGCGTGTTATTGGCATAAATGGTTTGGCAACTGGCCTCAGTAGCAGTGGCCACTTAGTGGAGCATTCATTATGGCGTACTAAGGTCAAAAGCTGTACCGTTTTAGACTGCAGTGGTGACTGGCTAGTGTGACTGTAGTTTTTAGCCATCTTAGCAATTGGCCCAATGTTCATTTAGACATAAATGGTTCACGTTGATGTAAACGATTCTTACAGGGCCCAGAATGAGTTTAATGAACAGTCCCTAGCCTTGTAAATGTTTAATTTGTTTTAAACAGATTAGAATTGGGTGGCAGATGGACAATGAACCCTCACAACCACACACACACACACACTCACGTACACGTACACACTCATGACGACACACTGTCTTACACACGCACACACACACACACACACATGACCAGTGACCACACACTGTCTCCCTCTCACCCAGATACACACACACACACACACACACGCTTTTTAAATTACCCTCAGCAGAGTGATTGGCCACCCTCTCTCCCTCTGACCAGTGCGTCCTAACAGAGGCATCAGTCAGCACATCCATTACCATTCATTACACCCAGTGATCACACTGATGAGTTTCCCGCCACCGCCAGCTTCTGTACCTGCTTCCACCACCACCACCACCACCACCACCAATGCCGCGCCACACCACGCTCTTAATACGACACCATTGTGAGGCTGAACCCAAGCCTGCTGCCCTGCGAAAAGGCATTTATTTATCCGTCCAATTATTTATGCATGGATTTATTTGCTCATTAATTTGGATTCACGGGGAAAATTAAACTGGCACGGGCCTGCCGAGCTGTCCATTGTTTAGGCCGCTGTGGTCCTCCTGGATGGGGGGCGCTGGGCTGCTGGGAGGAGAGAGGCTGTCGAAATAGGAAACAGGCAATTTTAGAGGAGAGGAATGATACTAGCTCTCTCCCTCTCTTTCTTTCTATTTATCACACACACACACACACCACACAGTCACACACACAGTCACGCCATGTGTATACACACTGAAGATGCACACACACACACACACTCTGGAGCCTTATTAGCTGATAGTTAGAGGGAAGACAGTAATAATAGGATAATGCAAATTCCCACATAGGAATTGCATTGATCACGAGAATGCGATGGAAATCACAATGAACCACAAACAAAGCATTGTGACGGATAGATTTCTGACTGAAATGTTGGTGCTGAGATATATTTTATTTGGTAGCTAGATTGTGTAGCTAGTGGTCACATCACATCTTTTTTAGGCATAGTTGTCATTGCAAGTTAATCAGTCAATGGATAGGCATGCCCTGAACCAACACCAGCGCACAGCTGAGCGCGTATGAGTTTATATCACTCAGAGCAGCTGTGTGTCTGTGCGTGAACCCAAATCGAACAGTATGACTGCTTGCATGTGTGTGTGTCTGCGATGTGTGAGTGACAGACACACAGCATGCGTGTGTGTTTGACAGCACATACGTACGTCATAACCCATCAGTGTGTTTGGAGGGAAACATGTTACTCATGGCTGTCGGCCCAGCCGCCTGCTGCTGGATGAGAAGTGACAGTGATGCGCTGTGTCTGCTGATGTGACCCATAAGGTCTGGCACCTGGAGAGAGAGAGAGAGAGAGAGAGAGAGAGAGATTCGACAGTCGACAGTCACAGTCAGTCACCCACTACTGGCTGTTAAACCTGTTCCTCGCTCCATCCATTCTGTCGGCACATTGTCCCCCCGTCTCTGGATCGTTTTCTCTCGGCTTTGCCAGATGACCCTGGGCTGACCGACTCAGGCTATCCGGAACCAAAATGGCCGGGCAGAGACCCAAACGTGTTTTTGTTTTTTTGTAATCTCCATGGTGATATTCTCCTCTATTATTTACATTTGAATTTACAAAATGTTTGGCAGATGACCACCCGAATCTCCATTTCATTATTCACAACCTACATGAAAACAAACAGTAGGATATCTGCCAGATTAGTAGATGAACAACACTGACAAAAGTTACCTTTCATGTTATTAATCACAATAAGCTGTTATGTTGTTGTGCTGAGCTCTTTGAAGTGAACTATGCTGGCATGGCTAATAATAACTTCAGTCAAGTCGTAAAAGGGTAGAAACTCCGCTCAGGGGCTGGAATTCATACAATAACTGTATTCAAAAAAGCCGCAACAACATTATAGGATCTGACAAACAAAAAAAGAAAGACAAACGTTTCGGGCCTTGCACATCATCAGTGTCTCAATTTTGAAAAAATCTTTTTACGACTTGACTGAAACTTTTCTTGGAGTTACGCAGCGGGCATAACAAAAACCATCAGACAAAGGGCGCAGATGCCATCTCTACCTATGATGATAACTTCACACAGCAAGAAAATGTTGTGGACTTTACTGACCTTTGGCAAGTGAGTACAGCACTGTAGCTGCTAACATGGGCAGTGGTAGTGTAGTAGTTAAGGAGCTGTGCTAGCGTGCAGTAGCCTGAAAAGTTGTGGGTTCAATTCCTGTCTTCTTGTGTCCTTGAGGAAGGCACTTAAAGAAACCCTATGCAACTTTCTGCAGTAGACGATCGCTCCTTGTTTACATCTGGAAGTCTGAGACGAAGAACCACGCTTGCAATTTATATATTTAAATATAGCCTATACATGTATAAATATACACGCTAAAGCTGTCGGGGAAGCTCTGCAGAGAAAATGCAAGCATAAAACGAGCGAAAACGAAAAACGAAACCGAAACCAGAGATGAAATCGCCAATCCTGCATAGTTCCTCTTTAACCCCAAGTTGACCGAGGCCCGTGTAATCTCTTGAATGTTGTTGACATATGTACAGTAAGTCACTTTGGATAACAGTGTCTGCTAAATGGAAAAATCTAAATGTAAACATCGATAACAGCGGCTGCACAGTATTGCATGTCTATAGCTCGGGGACAGCACAGCACTGTCCACAACGAATCGTGAGCTGTTGATTTCTAAAACTCCTTAATATTCCTTATGTGTGATTGTGTTACATTTGTGGCCTATCAGCATGCATTATAGCCTGGGTGTTCCCATCCTGCCTTGCACGGTGATTTGATTCACGCTGCTAAGGTGGTCTGGAAACTACCGCCAACATTTTTGCCTGAGATAGGGGACCAATCACAGAACAGGGGGGAAAGCAAGACGATGATGAGCTATGCACAGACGCATTTGATAGACACCCAAGCGTGCCGCCCACGGATCTGGGCATTTTTTCAAATACGAGAAAATGAACGTCTGGTTGCCAGACCACGTCTCATTTGAGAAGTAGTAGGTGCAGGCTATGCATTATTCAACATTTAAGCAAATTGTTTTGTAAGGGGAGGGAGAAGGGACAAACTTTAATTGTCTTACAATATTCCTTAGTTCATTACTAATTGTTCATCACGTCACTTACAGTTACAGTATTTCCTGCCGGGAAGCATTCACAGAGGATACCAGCATTGTGTGTCTAAGAACATGACAAGACTGGCTTCAAAGGATGTCCAATTTAGCTGCCTAATCAGGGATCAGGATAATGCCTATTCAAGTTTATGCCATGATAACTCAAGGAAGTGCTAAGAATACACCCACAAAAAATCCCACTTAAAGTCTCCTTAATGGTGAGCTAAATGTGAAACTATGCATTAAGTACAAGGAAAGATGGTGCCTACAGTTGTAAGCACTGGATTGGAGACATTAATTACATTACAACCAATCCTCATTACAGCTGTCTGTGTGGCTATTCTGGAGAGAGTTGTTCAGAAGGCCAGCTGTCATTATCAGTGTCACATACTGTATAAGCCACACCCACTATGGCTGAATGGGAGCACTGATTCATTTCGACTCAAGTTTATTTGGTGTAGTATGTACTGAGTACACATACAAATATTGCAATGCAGTGCTAACTACAGGGCACATCTGTACAAAAGTACAATGTAATGCACATCTGTGTAAACATCCCGTGAAAAAGCGTGACATTTTTCTTTTTGCATAAACCACATGTATGAGTCACAAGTTAATTTGAATCTGATCCATGTTTTGCATACATTCAGTGAGCAGCACTGATACCCTTTCTCCTTGTCAACCATGGCCACGATACAAAGAAATGTTGAATCTCGGCAGTACAGGCTGGCAAAGCTGTATTGCCATTCCGCTAGTCACCTCAGCGCTTCCAGTAGGAGTCAAGCTTTCATTATTTAATTGCAGTTGTGTCTTTCCACCTCAACCCCGCGTCGCACGCTGTGCCATCACGCTCCTGCTTCGACACATGAAATTGCTTTTGAATTTCCTGTGGCAAAAGGTGCTGCAGACAAAATGTAAATGAGTTGAGAGAAACGTAATGGGTTCAATCAGGCAATTACCTACAAAAGAACTCAAATTGGAGGGGGGGAAATACACGTACACGTGGTAAACACCCACTCGAGCTCACCACCACGCTCAGAATGCACAATAACAAACTCTTTGGCATTTTACCTGAGAGTGGTATTGATGTTTGATGTCTTTAAATGTACAGCATATCGCTTCTGACATTTGCTGTGTGCATGGTGTAACATCCGACATTTATTAGTGCTGCTGTAAAAGTTGCTTCCAGCGATGTGTCAAGCTGTGAGGGCATGTGGACTGACGTGTGGTAGATGGGTGTAGTGGATGAACAGGCAATATGACTGCTATGATAGAAGAAGCCCTAAGCAAATTCTTTTCAGGGAATTGTAGGCTACAGATTGTGACATTCTGTTACGTATTCTACTAATGTTTTCTAAGGTGATATTAAGTGAATGCACTTAAATGTAGCATCCTGTGTGTATCAGGTACCAACCCACCAAGTAATCCCGTAGATCCGCTGCATCTCCGTTAGTGTTCCGTTCTAAAAAGCTTCAAGGTCATGCTAGACACATGATAAAGAACATTTGTACTTTACCATTAATGGACCCCACTTTGGTTAAAAGCATCGGCTTAATGAATAAATATCAATGTACAGTAAATGTTCATGGTATTTCAGAGAATGCATGGAAAGACAGCTGTCATAAACTGTGGATCTATACTTGTCATATAAATGCTCTGCATTGGTCGAGACCAAGTTTCTGTAAGTTTTCTCAATTTTTCCGAATTACCTTGTCCATAACTTCCGTAAATGCAGCATGATATTTTATGTGGGCCAAATGGAGCTTTAGCTTTAACGACAAATGCCATTTACCTTAGGAGGCCCTTACAGTAAATCCATTATGCCATTTAGGCTTGCTGTGCCAGCCAGGACAGTTTTGCGACAAAGAACATAGTGTACTTGCATCTGGGCCTCCGCAATAACATGCAGGTTGCATCCGGTTGAGAGTTTCTGCTGATATGCCATTCACTCCCATGAATGACAAATAGTTCTTTTATTATCCGCCATCGACATTATTCCAGCAGCAGACACTTTATTACTTTTTTTCTCCCCTTCCTCCTTCCTCTCTTTTCTTTTTTTTGGGGGGGGGGGGGGGGGTTGCTATTAAAGTGCTGCATCATTAAGCTGGATAATGCCATTTTTAAAAAGCTGACAGTCCTGGGTTTTTATGAGCACGGGGTACTGCGCAGGAATAGTGATCAAACCATATGGAGACCGGCGGAGTAAATGACTTCTCCGTGGTGCGGTGAGATGTGAAGGACAGTCTGACAGGCAGGCTGCATGGACAGCAGCCTAATGAGCTACACGTTTCACACGAACAGCCGTGGAGGGAGGAAGAAAGACTGACAAAAAGAAAGAAAGAAAGAAAGAAAGACAGAGAGAGAAAAAGTGAGAGAAAGAAAAAAAGTGAGTAAATGTAAAAGAAAAAGAAAAGCAACACACAAGTGAGGATGACGGGGAGGAGGCAATTAAAAAAAAAACTGCCCAATCATAAATTGACCTTTGGTGTCGGATGTGGTCGCTCGTCTTGTTTCATGACATGGAACAGTAAAGCTTTTGTGGAGATGGGCCTGGACGCCTGAGTTTGCAATTAGAGAGACAAAGGCTTGCGCGCGGGCAGGCAGGCAGGCACAAGTTGTGTCCCTGGTGGTCGGCTGAAAGGAAAGGGAGGCTCTGTGGCCATGCTGTGTGACAGAGTTGGTCGGATCAAGGGGCTCAAAGATGATCATCATTATTTGGTTATGGGGATAAAGCAGTGAGGCAGCCACTGCTGCAGCTGTCCTACAGTATCTTTCAACTCTTTCTTCTTGAACATCAAATGGAGATGAAGACAATGACATTCCTGCAGTAAATGTTCTTTACGGAAAGAAATGAGGCTTTACTTGAGCTTCAGGGTGTTTCACTATGGCTGGTACTGTCCAAGTCCAGCGTATATGAAAATTCATATGTACCTCATGCATGCTGCTTTATTTAACAATGCACGTGTCAGACAGATGTAGCTTGTCTTTAAATGGATTCCTGTAGGAATCTACTAATTGTGTTTTTCTGTTTGACTGGTGAAGTGGAGATCTTCTAAACAGGCGTGAGCAGTGGAAGGATAAACAGGGATTTATAATACACACCCGATCTGTTGGCATCACAGATGTACTTAAAGCGGTGGAACTGAGCCAAAATAAAACACAGTTCAGCCAAGCAGAAAGGCAACATGTAGCCTCCGTTTAATTAAAAAAGCATCTCCCTGACCTCAGCCAATAGGCAGGTTTGATCACGCAGATCGGTAATTAGAGGTTGTTCCCTTTTGTTTATTGATATTTTTTTTCTCATGGCACTTTTTGCCTCTGAATAATTAGGCAGTGGTGTTTATTAGCCATGCTAATTAAGGAATGCAAATGACAGGGAAGTCATTATACGTGATTCTGTCCAAGGAGTGAGAGCAGCGCGAATCACCTGGCAGAGGCTGCTGATTGAAATGAGCCGTGTTCCTCTGCGCTTCTGTTCGACATCTCATGTGTCTTGACAGCCGCTTGCTTCTATTTTTGGGCTCCAACTGCTCCCCCTCCACCACGAACCCCCATGCCCCCCCCCCTCCCACCCCTCTCCACTCCCACCCACTATCACCACCCAGCCGCCCCCCCCCCAACCTGAGTTCTCCAACCTCAGGTCTTTTCAAAAAGTTTCCATGGAACTTTAAATATTTCATATTAGGAAGAAATGGAGAGGCAAGAGAGCGGGTAGTTCTCAGTGTTACCCAACCAGCTGCTCTGGCACATATACATACCTGCGTGGGCATATACAGTACACGTCAGGGAACTCAACAGGTACCCTGGGATGCGTATCTTCTAGTGCTGCATATCAATCTGCCTCACACTCCATGTCACACAGCGGTGGACTCACACATTCGGCTTGACAGTCAAACAAATTTTTCATGGGGTTGACATGGTTCGGATGCACCTGGTTTAAGCTCACACACAGACAGGGGTGTGAGGATTACGTTTGTTACATGCGAGTTGCGCGTCGTCTTGGTTTGCAGCAGGATCTAGGGATTATCTGTGGATTTATTTCCACTAAACCCCCCACTGTACTGGTTTCTTTGCATTATGCCAGCGCTACTTACCTACAGCTAATTTCTCTCTCATCCTCTCCTCAGCGGCTCACGTCGAGTGATGTATGGCAGGCGGTTCAATAGCTGTGCAGTCTGAACGGGGAATGCTGTGCTGTGGTTCTGTCACTCGACTGATTGAGAAAGGTGCTGGCAATTCCAAGGTCACAGGTTTAATAACAGGGCAGCTCGGGGATAAAAGAGTGTGTCTGCAGCACTATACTGTACAAATCGCTTTGGATAAAAGCATCTGTTATAATGTAAATGGAAGGAAGGTCCTATAGGAGATGACCTGTCCAACTGGAGGTCATCACCACATCACCAGTTAAATCCTTTACATCTGGCATTGCTTGATTGTAATTGGGCAGAATTTAAGATTCAGAGGAGTTGTAAATCAGCCCCACAGACATGCTGGCAGAAGCGATCGACTCGCCAGTCACAGATGATTTGGGGAAACTCTTCACAGAGGGCACCACGTGTGGGCACCGGTGTGGCTGACAGACAGAAGCAGACATTGCCACTGACACTAATCCCAAACATTCTCCAGGATCCCCCAAAACTGCTGAAATATTACACTGTACTGTACGTACAGCATTCACTGCATTGCACCAAATGCCATGTGAATGTAGCCAACTCAGTCAGCCAAGCCAAGCCAAGCATCTCTCTGCTGACAAAAATAAATAAATAAATAAATAAAAATCCCACTAGATGGCCGGCATCACTGAACAGGACTGTGCTCCCTCGTCCATTACAGATGCCCAATATAGCGAAGAGAGATTTGGAGCTCTCCCCCGCGCACACCTCTATTGCAAAAACAAAGGGTCAGTGGTCCGCAGAGTGATTTCACGGGGTAATTGCAGGGTGGCTCGGGCCGCCGGATCCGTATGGATCTGAGAGTGCGTTCATATAGTCCACATCGAAGGTGGACACGGAGGGGAAGGAGGAGACAGAGGCCTGGCAGATCATACAAAAGAGGCGCTGAAGATTTGCCGCCTGTGCTCCAGGCGAGCTTGTGAGCCTGCCACTGATCAATAGTTATTAAATGTGTGGCACGCACTGCCTGTTTGTCCTCTGACTGCCCTTTTCCCCAGTTAACAAGGGCCTCTGGAGCCATGGCGCAATTAACGAGGCAAACACACAAACACAGCGCAGCGGCGATGACAAAGTGAATGGCCAAAAAAGCACAAATCACATGTAACCTCCTCATTGTGCATGCACTTTCAAACACCAAAGGCACACTGTATTTGTATGCTGAAGTTGAGAGAGGATCATAATTTGGGGGAGGGGGGGGGGATTCAAAGTATTCCCATAGGGTAATTGAAAGTGAGCTGGGATCTACCTTTAAGCTCTTGCGGATGAGTGATGTAAATTGTCAAAAAGAAAGTGTTTGATCCTAGTCATCGTGGTGGCCACCTGCCACACAAGTCAAATCAGAAGCGTGTCCCTCCTCAGACACCTATTTACTGCTTTTATCAGGATGGTGTTCAATTATTTAAAAATCTCCTCAGAGGCCTAATTTATTACATTGGGCCTGGCCCCGATAGATGAGTTGAGGGGACTATTCATCAAAGCAAAAAGAGAGTAGTGAAAGTATAATTGGTTAGTTGGGCATGGATGGCGTCTGCTGCAGTGGAGCACAGACTAGACCACTGGGAGACGGGGGTGTGCTTAACAACAAACAGTTCTGGCAGTGCCAACAGACTCTGCATGTTGAGACTCAGAGATGGTGTGGACGAGCTGTTGACAGATGGCGAGGTCAAAAGGCTTTTCGAATGCATCATAGTCTGATATGTTTTTTTTTTTTTTTTAACCGAAGATGGGTGCATAATTTGATGACATGGTCCGTGCTGTCAGTCAAACGGTTAATTATGATTTTTAGCAATGGCCACCTGCTTTGAGATCGGAGGGTAATTATGAAGTAAGCAAAGCAGATGCATGCCTACCGTGTCTTTTGCCAATTTGTACGGACAGGATTGTGCAGCAGAAAATGTGTGAAATCCGGTTGCTGTTTTTCCTCCTTTTTTTTGTTGAAGATAATGAACTTGCTTATATGTTTGTTTGTGAATGCTGCATCACTCTCCGAAGGCTTTTACCATGTTCCCTGCTCAGGGACACTGAGGATTTCTTCTTGTGGTGTTTGGCTTGTGAAGCCTCACTGTCTGTTTGTGAACCGTGACTTTATTTCCAGGCCCAGCCAGCCACTGCAGCCCGGTCCCCTGGGCTCCCTTGGTAAGGGCAAGCTGAATGGAACGCATTACAGGCAAATCGTAGCGCTAAGGTGTTTTCCAGTCTTTGGGGGGGGGGGGGGGGGGGGAGGTAAGCAACATAAACAGAGGAGAATTGTAGAGGCTGCTGCTGGCTCTAGTCTAGCGACTGAATAATAGACATCCAGCATCCTCAAAGAGGGACGTATTTCTGAGCCCACTTTTCGAATGGTAGGTGGGTGGCGACATTACCTTGCTGATTTGAGGGATGTAAAATGCACTACATCTAAAATGCGTCACAGAAGGTCACTTGCTGGTAGCTGAGAGAGCTAGCCAACAGGCACAGCCTGAATGTCTAAAATTGTCGGATAAATTATAACATTTACCTTTAAAAGGAACATTACGAGGAGCAAAATGTATTGCACCATCTTTTTTTGGTCTGTTCTCAATACCTCCCTTGTGGCTATACTGTGCAATGAAATTGTAAAGTGTAAATGCATTTTTATTTTAATATCTGTATAACCTTAACTGCCCAGTATGAAAGAGAATGTGAATATATTTTGTCCTTGCAAGGAGATAAAGGAGAACATTGTAAAGTTGTGGCCTTTTTCCCATTTCATGTGTGAGTGCAAAGAGTTCATTACTTGTTCATTCATCATTAATTTACACATTGGGCTTTTCATGCCAAAGCACTTGGCAAAGAGTCAAATGGCTTGTTCTGCTATTACTTTATTAGGGACTGAAAATGTAAGGTCTCGGTTTATCTCTTTCAAATTCGTTCTTTTGCCCACTTTCTATCTCAAGTGCAGCAAAGACACCGAAACAATCAGATGTCCAATTTATCAGTCTGTGTAATTGTGTTGTTGAGACACTGTACGTATTGATGTAGAGAGTGCGTGTTGTTGGGTGCAATCTTTATGAAAGATTATCTGACTCTCCAGATGTCTTTTTTTTCTCTCGTCCAGAGCAATCTCCCACCTTCAAATGGTTTTATGTAGAGCCTTGTTTTGTTCATCGCTGTACAAAAGAGTTAGTCTTCCGTCTCTTCACAGACAAGGTTTGAAAATGCAATTTTTTCCCCTCTCCTTAAGCCTAGGAACCTCATTGAGTTTGCCGTACAATAGAGGCAAATGCTCTTGATATTGAACAGGATCCCCATTTGTCCTCTGAATAGTGTCTGTTTACAAGGTGTTTTAAGCCTTCTACATGGACGTAGACATTGATTCTTATGACTATACTGCTAGTGTGAAGTGAATTCCACTCGTCTCTCATCCTATCCCACAGATGCTCAGTTGGATTGAGATCTGGTGACAGAAAGCTTAGTTCAATGTCGTGTTTGAACTGCAGCCATTTGCTTTGGCAGTCAAGGATATGTGGGCCATGGCATTATTGTAATGCGAATGGAACTGAATTGCATTAAGTGTGTGTGTGTGTGTGTGTGTGTGTGTGTGTGTGTGTGTGTGTGTCCTGAAGTATTGAAATAATAATCTACTTTTTTTGGATGCATTGACTGGGTTAGACACAGTTACGGTACTCTCAAACAAAGTCAGAATCACTTCTCATTCACTTCTCATTCAAAATTTTGATGATGTCATACCTTGTTGAGCTGAATTGTGGGCCCATTGGCATCACTTCAAGTACATTGCTTGTAGTGGAAGTTTTCAACTTTTCAACTGCAAGCCTCAGTTGTGCTAACAAAGCTTTCAACTGGAAAAGACAATTCTCGACTCCATAAATAGTGTTTATTTTATGTATACTACTGTATATGTAGCTAATTAAGCTACTTTAAAGCAATTTTTCGTGATTATATTCAGTAAATTGTAGCTAGAAGTAACTGCTCAATCTATGTGGTTGGTGGTTGAGCTGTCAATCTTGTAACATCCCCAAATATTGGCAAAGCCTATGTGTCTACTGTTATTGGTCTACAAAATGCTAGACACATTGATTGATGGATTATTTTCCTCCATACCTGTGTCCTTTTTACAGTCTGAAATGGGATTTTCCAGCCCAGACAATGTTTCTTTCCACTCGGCTCCAATAAGGTGCCGAGTTTGTCCTCATCACTCCAGTGCAACCACAATTTCTTGTCTGAAGTTGAAAGACACAGAACTCTTCGAGGTCACTGGATGCCACAGTTTATTACTGAGCGGGTATGACGACTCGAGCGGGAGGCTTCACCGGCCTGTCGGGACCACGCAGTGGCACTGGACTGTCAGGCGTGGCTCGTCCGTGGCTCAATTTGTGTCAGCATCCTTTTGCTTCATTCATCAACGATAACGTTTTCAACTCCTGGCCTGTCAAGGACTGGACGCCCTTCAGGTGATGAGCCATTTCTGATTCTGCAGGGGATCCATCAGCAGCGATAAACCCGAGAGCACAGCGGAGCGCACTCAAATTGACACGCCTGGCATCAAGTACTGTGACCCATTTGAAAGCACCCTCTGTTTTATTTATTTGTGTGTGTGTGTGTGTGTGTGTGTGTGTGTGTGTGTTGTTTTTGGGCCGGCCTATTTTTTTTTTTTGTCAATGACAGCAAAACGCACCTGAAAAGTCTCAAAAGTCTAATAAAGCTTCACCTGATTTTACCAGGTCAGACTTCAAGGTGACGGCACTCCCACTGTGTTGAACATTTAGTTTATTTAAGGACTCACGTAGAGCAGAGAGTGTGGGGTTTTGTGTATAGACATTTGAAAGAGAACATTTTCAGACGGATATAAAGACGAATAGGACTCTCCTGCAGCAGGGAGCTGAAAAGCCCTTTCTGTCCGACTATTCCGGAATATTCCCCAGACGTCTCAGCAGCGCTTCTCTTCACAAGCAGGATTCTCAGCAGATCCCTCTACTTCCCTCTCTCCCTCCCTCCTTGTCTCCTTCTCTCCCTTTCGCTGTCTCTCTCAGGAGTAACAGTATGCTCTACGCCACTACCTGAAAAGAGCTCCGAAAGCTTTGTTATTCCAGAGGAAACATGTGAAACTGACTAACTTGTTCTGTGACCTATTTTGTGAGTGTATGCGCGCACACTGAGGAAACATGTCGGAACGTTAGAGTATGAGTGTGGGACGTGATTCACGTGATTCACGTGGCTCGGGGAAATGGACTAGATCATCCCCCCACGACCAGCCAAGTAAGAGATGGCTCCAGTTCAGCTCCGAACGGCATGTGCAGGAAAAACAAACAAACAAACACACAGATGCAGCTGCTCTAATAAGGTAGATGGGCCTTTCTTCACACTTGATGTACCATTAATTAGGTCTAGCCTTACACAACACACAATCTGTTGCCACTCAGAGTTCCCTTATGGCAGCCAGTATTTTGCATACCACCCCTATAGCGTAGTCTTTTTGTGTACGACCTTATAAGCATGGTCTCTTGGCATACCAGCCTGAAGCATGGTCCCTTTTTATTGAACAAGATGAAACAGGGCGCCGCGTCTGATGTGTAGCTTCAGGAGAGAAATCAAAGGTGGCCAGTGGGCCAATAAAAACGGCTGTAAGGGTTCTGATGTTCTGATTCTGAAGACTGTGAGCAGCACAATGGCTCATTTGGTGTCTTTGTGGCGTTCTATTTCTTATTTTATGTCCAAGACGTGGGACTAGATCGCTGCTGGGATTTAATACATCATTCTCGTATAGTAATATTCACCCGTAGTATTTTTGAGAAACTGCACTCGTTCTCTGGAATGGAATGGCTCAGCCATTTTCTGACATGGTGTCTAACCTTGGAATTAAAAGGGCTGCATTAAGCAATGCTGCCATTTTGGATCTGTACCATTAGTATGGCGCTTTAGAAGAGATTTGACTGAAAAGGGTAACAAGCGATAAAACATTACTGAGAAACACAACAATCTAAAAGCACCAATTTTGCTAGATGTCATTAGCAATGCAGAGGGTGGGGAAAAAAGATGCCACTAGAGAAATCTGTTGGTTTTAATGGAATTTATAATGGTTCTATTTCAACATTGATTTTATCTAATGGTCTCCGATGGCTTTCAACAAACCCTGGCCTCCTATATGGTCTCCATCAGTGAAATAATGAGCTTTCTCTGTTATTCACTTTCATTTCAATGGATACCTTGTGGTATGTTATAATTACCTGTACAGTCAGAATGGTCTCTTTCGGTTGCTGCCGGGTCAGTGGATATGTTATATGTCCAACACACAATGAGATGCATGGAAAGGGCTTGCCATGGTCACTGTGGCTTTTTTTTTTTTGTGCGGGATGATTCAGGCATGGCTAATCACCAGCTGGACCACAATGGACTGTTCATTAGGTATCCTTTCATGCTGTCTCCCTCTCTGAAGTCGGAGTCCGCAGTGTTGGACAGTTATTTCCACCCCCTTTGACTTTCAGGAGGGAGAACAAAGTGATACACCACTCTGACCCGTCAGGCCAAATCTCTAGTGAGGACTAAAGAGTATTGTTAAGAAGAGTGAACAAGAGCTGGGCATACACAGTGGGAACATACAGTACTATAAACACTGTGAGATATACCACATACTGTTTTAGATTAGGTCTACAAGTATAACAGTATCTGGGGCTTTTCCACTGTATGTTAACAGCTGGACTTGACTCGACTCGATTCAACTCGACTAAACTCTACTTGATTTTGATGCCGGGTGTTCGTTTTCCACTGCAACAAAGTACCCCCATACGCTAGCCGATCGCCATAGCAATGCCGAAGAAAACAACTGTAATGTCATTAATGTCACCGTTTGGTACCGGCTCAGCTCGCTTGGAACCTCAACAGAGGTGATACCAAAAATAGTACCAGGTACCAGGTACTAGTTTTTGCGAATGGAACACCAAAAAAGAGTGAGTCAAATCGAGTTGAGCTGAGATGATCCCATGCAGTGGAAAAGCCCCGTAATACTCCTTTTAGATTCAGATGACATTTTGCTATTGTAAAAATACACATTTGTCTGTAGTTAGCTTTGAGCTGCAACGTATTCAACTGGTCTCATAACACCACTTGACCAAACCATTATGTTTGCTATACCAACATGTCTCCACGGCGATGTCTGCATTCTCTCATCTCTGTGTCAGTCAGTCCCAGTGATGCTGGCCTGGACTTCAGACACACTCAAGGATAGACAGTAGCTGCTGAAGTGTTTGTGTTTGTGTTTGTGTGTGTGTGTGTGTGTGTGTGTGTGTGTGTGTGCGTGTGCGTGTGCGTGTGCGTGTGCGCGTGCCTGCTTGCGTGTGTGTATGATCCCGCCACCACAACAAAGAGCCCATCCCTGCCCGCTGTCTCAATTACGGACCCCTCTTCAGGATGGTGGTGAGCTCTCTCGGCGGCCCTGGCTTGGTTACACCAGCTGCCATTAGCTCAGGCACCTTCACACTCTCTGAGTCTCCCCTCCAATTATCCTGCCCAACCTGGGCTTCGTTGGCCGAGTCTCGTCTCGTGAGACCTGCGCCACAGACCCTTATTTACGGCCTTACTATAATTCAAGTGTGCACACTCACACGGCTACATATTAACGCGGGTCTACAGAGACACCAGATCTGTGGGTTTGCACAAACATGTTGCGCTCTCATGTTCTCATTCAGCTGATATTTCTATTCCTAAGGCCTTTAAGACAAGCCAAAGAGCATCAGAAGACAAAGAAATGCACATAGATTTATTTTAACATCAAGCTAGAACGTGTGCATGTCAGTTCAGAGTTCACTACAAAGTCAAAGGGCATCTGAAGTCAAGGAAATGCACATACATTTATTCTAACATCAAGCTGAATACGTGTGTAAGTCAGTTCAGAGTTCACTACAAAGCCAATTCTGTGTACTCAGATATTATTCAGGAGTTCCTGCAGTTATGGTAGAGAAATGCAGGGGTCATGCAGGGAAAAGACATCTGCTTGTTGACTCACTTCTGGGGAGCAGCAGTCGGCCACCTTCTTATATTCACTCAATCCCTTCCATTGTTAATGTGTTTGCTTCTTTATTTGGAATCGTAGTTGAAAAGGGTTTATTTTCGTAGCCAAGTGAAACACACACACACACACACACACACACACAGATACGCACACACACTCTCACTCACACACACACACACACACACACACACACACACAAACAGACACACACAGTGCACACCCAGCACAAAGCACATCCCACACACAGCTGAATATGCCTGTGTATTTGCTCACTGCTGGGCAGGCGCTACAGTGCGGGACCAGCAGACGTAGCGATAGTTCATCTCCTCCACAGGCTCCCTCAGCAGTCTCCCCGCAGATCCCCACACAGAAACCCAGCCCCAGTCCGCAGGAGGCCAGGCAGCTGCAGCACACAAGCACACTCGCGGGATGAAGATATTCTCTAACTGAGCTCCACTGTAGCCTACACTGCTGTATACTGACTTGAAATATTTGACATATTTTTGCTTGTGTCACCTCATGATTAATATCTGAGGGAGTAGGAGTTTATTCAGTTCGAAACATATATATTTTGTAAGAAATCTAGAAATACCAACAGAATGTAAGAGTAAGATGTAAGTGTTTTGATGTGATTTCAAAAATACTCAGACGTCCCCGGAGTTCGCATGCTCAATAGCTAGTTTCAGACCTAGTTCACCGCTACTATTGCAAATGTAATGATGCGTTTCAAGATACCTCCACAGAATTCCACTCATAGAAACTTAAATGGCAGCAGCCTTGTTGGAGGATTATTTGATACTATTATGCAAGGGGGGCTATCCAAATTCAATCATTTTGATATACAGGACACAAGAGTTTTGGGCTCTGTTCCCAAGTGGAGCATTTATAGCAATTAGACTGTAAGCAGATACCGACTAATGTGATAGCCTGTTCTTCATTTTGCTCTGAAGCGGAAATGTCTACAAAGCCAGAAATTCATGTTTTTCAATTCAGTCCCTATTACGGTGCACTATCACTTGAGTATCCTCGTTGTATGCCTTTGGTCTGAACATCGTTTTTTTTTTTTGGTTGAGGGTGGGGGTGGGGGTGTGTGCTGTACTTCTCATTGACCTCAACACAAAAAGGAGTTTTCCCGCTGAAGATGAGCTATCCCCCCACCCCCAGCCATCTCACCACTCCAACGCTAACCAGACGGCTCCTGGGTAAATTGCGGAATGTTAGAATCTTATTAAGTTAATGGGGACATGCAGAAACGAGTGTAATTTTCCCTGCAAACCCGCCACACCAAGAGCTTGGCTCCTTCTTTACTTATGGCCACAGGAAATGACCACTCTTTCATTTTGCCTTTAATTGCTTTCTTTTCTGAGTCTTCGGAGAATCGTTCTTTTCAGCCAGTAAACTAATTTGGCTCTGAAACAGTGGAGATAGAAACTCATGGGCTTTAAATTGGGTATGTTGACTGTGAGAATTAGAGACGAGAGAGGTGAGAAATAGAAATGGCAAGACAAGTCAGAATGCATTTGCACACACACGCACGCACGCACGCACGCACGCACACACACACACACACACACACACACACACACACACACACACACACACACACACACAAACGTAAGCAGTAGTGTAAACCCTTACACACAACTGTAAATTAATGTGCCTTGATGTTTCCCTGCACAGTGTCTCATCATGGGAAAAGTCTAGGAGCATTCCCGTCTATACAGCCTTCCAGAAGCAGTGCAGTGTGATTGCTGATGCTAAAGTTGAGAGGAATAAAGTGTGCTGAGAGCATTTCTTTAAATCAAGAACTCAAGCTGTAAGCCCCATTTGACATCAACAGAAAGAAAAAAGGTTTAAATGGAGAGTTTCATTGGCATTTATAAGGACAGAATTTAGAGAGGCTCGGCTGGCAGACTCCTATACAGAGCAAGAGAGGGAGAGAGAGATAGATAGATAGAGAAAGAGGGGGTAGAGAGAGAGAGAGAGAGAGACGCATTACAAGAGTGAAAGAGTACTGCAGAACACTTTGAAAAGACCTTTCCGAGTGTCCGGCTTCATGCATTAGAATTTACTAACACAAGCCACCTCAAAGGCCTCTCCAGAAATTAAATTGTCATGCTAATACATTTTGATTGTCACATTAGGGCGGCTAAATAAAACTGCAGCGCTCTGGCAGATGCAAGCAGTCAAGCATACAGTTGATATTTCATAGCAAATTACCCAGGGTGACTCCGTGGATTGCAAAGTTTTTCGAATGCAACTCTCACACGTGTGGCCAGCCATGGGTAATCTCTGTGCTCATTTCAACACTGAATGACATTCTTTTTTTGATTCCCCCCCCCCCCCCTTTTTATCAAGTATGCTCCAAAACCCCTGAAGAAGCTATAGAGGTGAAGGTGTGTATCAAAAGGGCTTGCTCAATGCATGTTGAGGTGCTGCTTGTGCACTATTCACATGCACATGTGAAAATATCCTTGGGAGAATGTCCTTAAGACTGCTTTCTCAGATCTGTGGGGGAACTATGTTTGTTCATTTGTACATGTTGTGCTTAAAAAGAGACAAGGGAGACATTATGGGTCAGAATCCCTCTCCTATAACCTTGACTATCACATTCTCCTCCCTGGCTGCCAGGTGTGTACAGAGAGCTGGGAAGCACATCAAGTTCCCTCGGAATGAAGTGAGGCTCTATCAAGAGTCACTTAGCTTCACCTTGCACCTCAATTTCCACACCCATCACCTCTCAGTAGTTAGCAATAGCCAGCATCTTTCAGTAAAACTCTAGCGCTGTGACATTACAAAGACATCTGTGTTAACGCTGATGCTCCGAATTGATGTTCCGGTGGTGTTCAGGTCACGACCCAAGTCTCAGATCTCACCGTTTCATACTGCGTTCATCACATGGAGAATAACATAATGTAGGAGCCAGAAACAGATGTGTGTGTGTGTGTGTGTGTGTGTGTGCGTGCGTATGTGTGTGTGTGTGTGTGTGTGTGTGTGTGTGTGTGTGTGTGTGTGTGCGTGCGTATGTGTGTGTGTGTGTGTGTGTGTGTGTGTGTGTGTGTGTGTGTGTGTGTGTGTGTGTGTGTGTGTGTGTGTGTGTGTGTGTGTGTGTTTGGGTGTGTGTGTGTGTGTATTTGGGTGTATTTATGTGTGTGAGTGTGCGTGAGTGTGTATTTTTCTTCTTGTGAGCGAGCCATCTGGTCATGTAGGTCCCTCTGGGGACTCGGGACAGCATATTGGGTCTGGCTCCTTCTTCAAGGCACATTTCCCATCATTTGCCATGAGCAATACATAAAGCAGCATCCCTGGAACAGCCCTCCCGGTTCATGAGTGATTCAAACAGAGGGAGAGAGCACTAAATTCTCTCGCTCCCGCTCACATGGAATTAAAACCACCGGCTTCGAAACAGTTCACCCTGCTTCGCCTAGACTGAAGATTAATAGAAGCATATTGGTATTATCTCTTGAGGGGGAATATTGTAAAATAGGTCTTTGACAACACAAAACAAATCCTTTACTTATCAATATTAAACAGTGAAATGGTTTCGTATAGGCAATGAATGCCAAGTGGCTGTTTTAATACGTACTGTACAAATGGTCACTCTTTCAAGTGTTTTCGACTAACCCATTATGATTCTCATGCTAATTGATTGTGCCATATTCATTGGAAACATTGAGGATCTGCATGTACATATTTTAAAACTTGGACCAGTTGAGTCAAAGCGTATTTCACCAGGATAGACTATGCTATACCTACACCTATACCTTGTACACACACAAGATGAGTCCCATGCCTACACAGATATTATGGATGTCAAACATGTAAGCAAACATGTAATCAGTTGTATCAAACATATTCTTGCAATACTGCAATAGAATGTAATCGTGTAGTATACCCCTACCAATTTTTCTAACATACATGGAACTCCTAGAATGAAAGGATAGCCTAGTATTACATGAATATTGTAACTGTGTCCAGATTGAAGACTCATTGTCAATTTGAAATGCTGTTCAGTCATGCAGTATTTTATATTTTAGCATACTTTTAATAAAACATAATTTCAAGGAAATAGTGTTATGGGAACACTTTTGTTATAAACAATATCGGCGTATCATTCCATACACTGAGATGTGTATGCATGCAAGTCCTCACCCGGGAAGCCCTCGTGTGTTGAAAGAGAATTCTTAAACTGTACCCCTAGGGGAGAGGGAATACAGCTGTGTGTTTGGGTGGGACTTGAGATGGAAACACTGAAAAAACATACTGCCGCCAACACACAGTTCACTTAATGCAGTATATACACACAACATGTTTACTTGCTTTTTTCCCTGAACAATTTAGTCATTTTCTTTCGATGAATGGTTTGCTGACAAACTGATTGAAAAGAAAGTGGATGGGCATGAACTGCTCTCTATGTTTGCCTCCTGAGTGGTAGGTGCATTGCAAGTGAAATAGCTAGTGATGGTTGGTGGCATGGGTTCCACAGGGTGTGGTTTACAAACCTGTGTTTATCTGTGGCCTAAACCTATTTGAACAAGCACGTTTGAACCAACTCAGAGCTGATATCATGATAATGGGAGAGGAATTTAGTATGCCTTACTGCGCTGCAGCTGCTCTCTCTCTCTCTCCCTCTCTCTCTCTCTTCTCCTCCCTAGATGTATCCCTCCCTCCCTCCCTATGTTTGTATGTGATTAGTGACTAGCCATCCAGAACATAAACTCTGCACTGAAAACAGTGTGCTTTTTTCTCTCTCTCTCAGGCACGGACACCCCTCCCTTTATCCTGAATTCAGACATACGGAGAAACCAAATGGGAATCACACCATTCAGGTCCATATTTATTGATTTGAAACATAAACATAAACTGCCTGAAACACAAATGGTTAACCATAGGCTCATGAACATTATGGAGCTTAATAGTAAAGCTCATGTAGTATATCCGTTTTAAATCCTGTTGGTATTGGTATGCAAGCCATGTTTTCTGTGCGGTGTATAACATGATCCTAAACTGCTGCACACATATGGCCATGTAGAGTCTATGAGCCATTACCTTTGCATGAGCGAAGCAGTGGATTTAATGCACATGAGTTATTTCATATGACCATATGTCTCATTTCAGAGTGTGCTCGCTGCTGACGTATGTGTGTTAGATACGTGTTGGGCTGTGTGTGTGTGTGTGTGTAATCACCCGTGTCTTTGTGGCCGCCGGCGGTAGACTCAGTCCCATCCTAAATATGGTGACAAGTGTTGCAATGAAGCGCGGTGCCGAGCAATGACTCCACGCGATCATCAAGGGCCATCTCACAGGCGGCTTGACGCAGTGACCACTCCTCCCGTAGAGCCGCTGTGTGTTTTGCAATTGGTCGACCGAAGAGTGCATTTCATCAGCTGTCTTGGCTTTCGTTTACATATCTTTTTTTTTATTCTGTTTGTATCAGCAATTGCTGTTTGAATGCAAATGCCAGGGATGAGGAACCGCTCTGGCAGATCTGGTAAATTAAAAGAAAGCATTCTGGATGTTTGTAATTCTTTATCTTCTTGAACACACTTCGTGCCTGCTTCATCTATGCTCTTATTCAATTTATCACGGCCGAGGGAGAATGTTCAAACACCTTTCCGTCCCAATTGTAGTGAATTATAATCAAAGGCAGAAACCTCTTTTTCATCTGGATTTCAATGGAGAGTGGGCAAGAGACCTGAAAATGAACAGGAACTCGAAAGGGGTTCTCAAACTCTTCAAGAAGCCAAGTGCAGCACATATTTCAACATGAAATGGCTTACTGAATATGATTATAATCCTAAATAAAGCATTTCCATTTTAGACTTTAGAATCAGCCATTTGTGTGCTGTATTCTCTCTGTAATCCTGCATGTGTGCTCCTAGCCTGCTCTCTGTCTGTGGACATTTGTATTCTTTGTAGTTTTAGCCACTGGGCCTCTGTCCCATCTTGCTGCTCTGCCCTTCGGACAGCGAGATCTCTCATAGGTCACCGAGTCCCTTAGGGATTTTTAGATGAGACACACTCTGCACTGCAGACCAACCACCAGCAACATCCACAGCCCTTGCTGTTTGTAGGGGGTTATTTGTGTCATCGCGCTAAACCTCCACATTTGTCATATCACCCGATCAACTTCCAATCACTTCCCCGTTATAGGCCAGCCGCCAGTTCCCTTGCAGCACAGACACGGCAACACCGCCATTGCACGATGCCTTGGCCCGTACAAATTACCGTCCACTGAATGAATGGACAAAGGAATTTAGTGAAACATAAAATGTTAATGTTTTGTTGTTGTCGGTGTTGTTGTTTGGACGAATGACCAAAAAAAGGCAGGTCAGCAATGTCAGTTTAATTTAGCTGAGCAACCGGTACAGACAGCAGCACTTTCCTTGTTGACAGTAAAATCATTTATTTCGTTACCAGCCAGAGGACTCTTAACTGTCCTCTGCCATCAGCCTCAGTGAATCATACCCTGTGCTCTGAAAATGTCATCTCTTGCGTAGTGCTGCATAAAATATTCGGCTCTCTCTTTTTTTCCCCTCAATAGATTGGAACAAGAAAGGTTACGCACAGGAGAAAGCTGCAGCTTGCAAGCAGCCATGACAAACATTAAGTTCTCCTTGTGCGGTAATAACTTGACTCCCGCAGTCCCGCTGATTCTTCAAGTCGCTCTTTGGTGCAGATTAAAATGATAAGACGAGTCATGGCCCCCCCTCAGCCCCCCCCCCCCCTCCCCCCCCCACCCAGTCTCTGAATTGAGTGGGATGTGTGATAGTCCACTGAGACCCAACTCCCCCTGCCTCCATGAGCCATCACAGTGAAATATACATGAGGGTCACACGCATGGGCTCGCATGGAGACATCAAACACGGAAGTGTGACAGCTGATTGGGCTCTCTGATGCTCGCAGACGACACATAAATCTCCTGGAGTGTGTAGCCTCCGCGCTCTGAGCGCTCTCCCTGGCCGTGGGAGCCGGATGACTTGGGTGATAACCTAGCAGTGACACGGCTGCGGTCGGGTGTTATGGCCCTATCGATTTCTACAGCCGCCACTGATACTCCTGATGAGTAAATACATCAGCGGCTGCGGCACAACAGGTGACAGCGACACGGCAACATTGCGGTGACGATTTAATTTTGTTGTAAAAATGGCGGATACATCTTAGGCCCACTGGATTGCTTTGTAATGAATTGAACATGTAGGCCTATGTGATGAAAAAGATATAAGAAATGGGCCATACATGGGAAAGAATTAGCATGAGAAGTCTCAATAGAGAGATTTCATCATTTCCTCTTGACATAAAGTGTAGCCTGTGGGTGAAAACAAAACCACATGGTTGTATGTGTTCATTGAATATGTCAAACAGCTATATGGTGATGAGCTGGATAAAACAGTAAAAGAGTTACAGACTGGAGTTGATGACAGCTGGATCGAATGAGCATCCCTATAACTACCAGCTGGCTCATGGAAACATAACCTGACTCTATACAGTAGCTGAACATTTTGTGCCATTTTTTAATTCCCCTCAGTTGTGCATGTGCTTGTTTTCACTGAGTTGTTCCAAACTAAATGTGGCCACAGTATTTCCCAGGAGTGTTGGATAGTTTACATGGCCACTTACTGATCAAACACGTGATAATTATCTGGACACATTTGTCAGTATTTGTACTGTACTTACCATAACACAGATTTTAGAAGCTTATAACCAGTGGAGCCTTCACTATGGCAGCTCAGCTGTAGTTGAAAAAGCAAGGATGCAATATTTTTTTATTTAGGGCAATGGGCATATATACTGTATATTTGATTATATCTGTTCTTAATGCAGAATGAGAAAGTCACGTGCAAAAACTTAAAGTCTGTCAGGTATTGTGGCATCATTAAAGTCATCCTAAAGCTGCTAAATGCAACTGCTTTGCTAAATATGGCAGAATGAGGAAGTCCTTTGTTATTGAATTAGGATGTTAGAGAAAACCCTGTGGCAAGCCTTATCTTAATTTATGGTTCTCACAGAATTGTTAATGGACATTTGCCCAACAGGCACAAGGTTGGTAATTCAAAATGAATTATGTTGAACAAAATCATTCATTAAACAATTTAATTATGAGACTGTTTACAATATACAATTGATAAGCTGGGGAACGAAAATGGGGACAGAAACATCCCTCTTGAAATTTTAATTAAAATTTTTTTGAAATGTACACCTCTGTGTACTCTTAGCCAGTGAATTTGTGGAGGGACTTTTTCTTAGAAGTGGGGTGAGCCTGACTGGGAAACTGCCGACACTGTGGAGTCTATCCATATCCTCGGGGGTGTGATTTTCGTGAAAGAACATGACCCCAACTGAGCCCAAAGTGCATTGAAAATTACCAGGCCCGACTTTTCTTGCCGCCTGCTGGATAAAAAGTCCCCAAGACCTGACAGTACAATCAGGCCCTCCAAGGACTGCTCTCCTGAAGTGACTGTGTACATGGCATGATTGGAGCCGTCGATCTAAGGGTTGCCTCAAGGGAGTGTTGCGCACAACCTTGGGTGAATATGTGACAAAAAGATGAAACTCCGGAGAAAGTCAAAGGGAGGGAGAGAGGAGCGATAAGAACATTTGGCATGGAGCAGAACACATCAGCACGGCAAACTTCATTTTCTTGGTAGAAAAACAACCCCAGGACCATGACCATTACTGTACTCTTGTGCCTGTTTGGAGATGGACAGTGGATAATGGACAGATAAGATAAAGGCTACCTGACCTAAAGCACAGCCAATTCTAGCTCTCGCTCTGTGCTATCAGGAGGATCTGGAGGTTTCATATATGATTTATCAAAGGGAGTGAGCATAGGTATTCGGCTGTGGCAGTTCATCTTGATAAACTTCGGACTTCTGATAAACTTTGACTTTACCTCTGATGCCCCTCCAAGCTGCTATCTAGTCTCCCCCCAAAAGACCTGAAATAACCTGGACCAGACACTTTATAAAGGAGGAGACAAATCACTAAGGGGAAGATGAGGGCTCTATGAGGCCAATTCCTAATGCTAAATATTGCAGAGTTGTGTACAGGAAGTCCCGCTCTGTAATGTAAGTATCCAATTGCATGGTTGGGAATAGCATGATTGACATTTTGCCTCCTGTTTAATATCTCCGTAACCATGGCAATAGTCGCGCTGTGACAGTTGGTGGTTGCTCAGTGAGCAAGTTAACACAAATAATTACATCCTTTCTGGCCTTATTTGAGCGTTTTTGGTAAAGATATTTAATTACATTTTGGAGAAGATATTTTTGAATAGAAGTCTGATCTTTTTAGTCAGAATTAACTGTGCAGAGGTAGCTTGCCTGACCTGCAGTTCACCTGTGTTCTTGTTTGTGAGCCCAGATGAAGACTGCTCTGTGCTATTACATTTTCTTTCGGGTCACAAATTGAATGAGTTAATACTGAAGACTTGCTTGATGAAACTGTGTAATGTGTGAAGCAGGATTGTGGTGTTTATTGAGTTTATCCTGAAATGTGTTTCTTATAATTTGTCAGATCCATAGTACTACATGAAGGTATGGCCTCTGTCCTACGTGTGTTGTTTGTGGAGGATCTGTTGATAGCTTGAAGCAGCTTGGTCTGCAAAAAGTCTAAAAGTTCCAGTCACAGTAATTTGCTTTAACCCTGCATTAAGCTGGAAGTAAGGCCTTTTGACTAGCCTATTAAAATAAATAACCGTTGCACTTTGCACCATTCTTTCTGAAGCCTTTGAGCTGAGCTACGCTGACCTGACTTGTTTACCTCATGTTCTTTGCTGGCCCCTAATCTCCTTTTTTTTGAGAGCCCGTAACACAGAGCAGCTTGTTTAATCTTTTGTGTAAGCCCTGTGCACATAATGCCAAATTGCCATTGATTGCTGCTTCTGTTCCGACCGTTAGCGAGCTCTGCTATTTTTTATTTCTTACAAAACAACATCCACCACAACAGTAAGGCAGGCTGAACTGAACCCCACTGACATCAGAAATAATATTGTGAACCTGCTCTAACTTGTTTCACTAGTACCTTCTTATAGTACTCCCCACCCCCTTCAAAATAATTAAATAATAATGCAAAAAAACAACAACAGTGAGCTCATTTGGAATTTGGATCAGTGACCCCACTCCTGCAAGCCTCCAACCTGTCTGATGGGATTGTCTTTTCCCGGAGAATGCCACCTGGCCTTACACTCATACTGACGTTTTTAAAATGAACACTGGATGCCTGCGGGGCCCTTATAGAAGGAAACCTTTGTTAAGGAAATTGTAGCACTCTCTGATACAGTGAGCAGGCAGTGACAGAGCTGGTGGACGGATGGATGGATGGATGGATGGATAAGTGGATAGATGGGTATGTGACAAGCCACACTGTTCTTCTCCCTGCTGTGTCTGTGTGAAGGATGCTGCTGAATAAACTTGCAGAACATTCAACATCATCAAGCTCATATCTGTTACATTACCCTCTTCAATTTTTCCATGTGTGCTTCTATATATGTGTGTGTGTGTGTGTGTGTGTGTGTGTGTGTGTATATATATATATATATACAGTGAGGAGCATATGTATTTGATACCATGCTAAAACAGGAATATAAAATCATCATTTGACAGTTGATCTTAATGCCTTAATTCAAAAAATGACTAAAAATAAAACCGCCAAGGACACCAATTTTCTTTGTGATTGAAGAATGTATCTTAAATAAATAAATGTTTTCCTTAAATGCTAAGGGAAGGAAGTATTTGACCCCCTATGTAACCCTATGGGAATTTAGCACATAGGGTTAACATAGGGTCAGGCAGATTTTTATTTTTTAAAGGCCAGCTATTTCATGGATCCAGGATATTATGCATCCTGTTAAAGTTCCCTTGGCCTTTGGAATTAAAATAGCCCCACATCATCACATACCCGTCACCATAGCTAGAGATTGGCATGGTCCTTTTTCCAAAAGGCCTATTAGCCTATTTGATTTGCATTGAGCTCAATGAGCATCAAACAGGCTAATAGGCCTACTGGAAAAAGACCCATGCCAATCTCTGGATATGGTGAAGGGTATGTGATGATGTGGGGCTATTTTAATTCCAACGGCCAAGGGAACTTTATCAGGATGCATAATATCCTGGATCCATGAAATAGCTGGCCTTTAAAAATAAAAATCTGCCAGCCCCTATGTTAACCCTATGTGCTAAATTCCCATAGGGTTACATAGGGGGTCAAATACTTCCTTCCCCCTAGCATTTAGGAAGAACATTTATTTATTTACGATACGTTCTTCAATCGCAAAGAAAATTGGTGTCCTTAGCGGTTTTATTTTTACTCATTTTTTGAATGAAGACATTAAGATCAATTGTCAAATGATGATTTTATATTCCTCTTTTTAGGCAACTTTAGCATGGTATCAAATACATTTTCTCCTCACTGTATATATATATATATATATATATATATAGCCTAAAGTATATATGTTTGTGTGTGCGTGTGCATGTATGTGTGTGTGTATATGTTTGTGCATACATCAAGCCTACTTGAAAGAGCAGCACTGGCACAGTGAATGGATTGGGAGCCCAGTAATTGGGAGCGAGTGATTCTGTGCTTTGCGTATATGCCAGAGGCATAACAGAGTTTATTAGGAACCATAAAAACACCATTAAAATTCACAACTCGTGGACCCTTTCCCTGCGCCCTCTCGAGACTGATAAATTACCTGTGTTCATTGAGAACGACCGTTTTTGGGCCGTTTTTATCTGTTCGCCTTTTCTACACGGTGAGTTTACAGTCTCCACCCATTTCTCGGCAAGAATTATTTGTGTAAGTGGCTCCCTATTCTTTCTGATTTCCACCTTGAAAGCATTGAGGGCATTCGGCGTAACTAATGGGTTTGAGGAGAATAATGCTTCCACCGCTGCCATGTTTTACAAATCATGTCAAGACAGTAAGCGTATACACATGTCACCATTAACTGTTCAAGTCTTTCCCAAAGTACTTAAGACAGCCAAGTCATACAGCTACATTATAAGAAGAACATGAGCATGTTCCGTATGTTACTTTGTATTTTTGTGTATTTGTTATTGTTTGTTTGTGTGTGGAAGGCGAGCCAAACTGCCATCCAGATATCACCAGACTTACTCACTTTGTCGAGAGAGTTGAGGAAAGTGTAGCACTCTCAGATACTCTCCATGGGGAAATGTATGGGAAATGCAAACAATAGCATCACAATGGGCGTAGACTTTTTGTTGTTAACTTTGAAATCATTTGCCTAGCCTAGCCAATCACATTGATCAGGGATTCCAGCATTACTTCCTACTTTACCTAACCTTTACAAACTGATAATAAACCACGCTGGCTGTCAAGAAACAATGTGTTTACCTGTACTGTATTTTTTTTGTTATATTTGCAGGGGTTGCTACCACCGTCCTGTTGCTGCGCTGCTGCCACTGATGTTGAGACTAACGTCATCCCCTCTCATCACTGATTGGCCCGCCATCCTGGTTACCGATGGAAACGTCAGTGCATAGAGGATACCGACTAGTACGGGCCAGGCTGACAAAATGCAACAGCTGAAATGATTATCGATCCCCCAGATGTTACTGTGATAAATGGTACCCATACAATTCATCTAAAAAGCTCCATAAGCACAAGGCTCAGATACTTATGGCAGTGGTCGGGGTTCATGCGTCACATCATGTCATGTCCGCTTTATGTGAGCCGACAAGAGGCCATTACTGATCGCTGTGTAGAGATCCAGAGGGCACTGCACAACAGTAACACAACACAGCGCAAGTTACTTCCAAGAATATCAGTGATGGCTTAAAATGTCCAATCGCCTGGTGAACTTAACAGCTATACTTTTGTCACTGTGGATGACGTTGTTGTGAAAGAACAGAGATATATCCGGAATATGCCTGAATCTGTATAACACAGGCGAGAGCAAAATAATAAAATAGACTAGACTTTATTCTTAATGTTGGATTTCACAGTAAGAGATACTACTCAAGAACCGAGAGGAATATTTGCCATCATGAGAGATATTTACAAACTGATATCCACCCACCCACAAATACACACACACACACACACACTCACTCACTCACTCACTCATATACACTATCTTTCTCTCTCTCTCTCTCTCTCTCTCTCTCTCTCTCTCTCACTCCCCTGTGAGCAGAGACTTCCTTCTTATCATATACTTCAATGTTTTTATTATTAACATGTGTGTCAGGTGAACAAAGCCTTACATTCTATGATAAACAACTGAATATACTTTTTTTCCCTCCTCGTCCTTCATTCAGGCCCTCCCCTCTTCCTTCCCAAGCAGTCACACATACAGAGTACATACGCACAAACATATGCACACAAATAAGTTAACAGAGCAAAACTTATCTCCTGAAACCGTAAAGCATATATGTCAAATGAAGCAAAACAAATCTATCAATACAGGCTGTATTCTCTACCCCCTACTCATACAGTTCATATGATAAAATAAACAACCAAAATATAATAACCATATAGCCTGCCATAACTTGATACAATACATATTTGGGTATACTTATTATCTTATATATTTGACATACAGTATATTTTCAGTACAAATATATTAATACATAAAAAACATAAATTTTGTTGCGACGTTTGCCGAAGTCAAAGGCCATGTATAAAACTGTGTTTGAAGTTTCAGGCAATTCCAAGATCCTGCAATGTTTTTTTTTTTTTTTTTTTACCTGTTTCCAAAGCAAAATAACCAACAGAGGGACATCAAAAAAATAAATAACAAAAAAGAATACCTCCCATCACAGTGACTTAAAGGTTAACAAGACACACACACACACACACACACACACACACGCACGCGCGCCCACACACCCAAATGTTCCAGTTTTCTTTCTGCCCTCCACGAAGTGAATCATGACTAAGTTTCAGTTGAAAGACCACTATGTTCATACAAATAAAACACTGGAAAGGGACACTGAAAGCAGATGGCACAGGGACCCAGGGGGGCGAGGAGGCCAGGGAAGGGCAGCCAGAGGAAGTCCCAAAAGGCTGACTGCTCTTCAGCAAATGATGCAACAGGCAAATGTTCCCTGGCAACGCCACCAGGTTACCGATGTTGCACCAAAGCAGCCATCCAACAGAATGTGACCAGAAACTGAAGCTCTAACCAACTCACTTTCTTTGTGTGTTTTTTTTGTTCTTCTCTCTCTCTTTCTCTCTCTCTCCCTCTCCCTCTCTCTCCCTCTCCCAATGCAGTCTAGTCCACTATAGTCATTAGTGCCAGAGCGTTGGCAGCAGTTTCTCAGCCAGTTCAGTAGGGTGGGAAATGAGTCTACCAACTGGGTCTGTCAATATTGGTTCCCCAAAAGTCCCGCGATGCATTCCACCTTGCTAGTCTCAGTCCCAATGCATTTGATGGCATGAGTGTTGCAGCCATTGAACTGAAAACGGTTATGTAGAAGAAGCCTGTTTGTTTACAATTTCACAGATTGTTTTTTTTTATTTTATTATTTTGTTTTCATTTCGCTTTTCAATTCTCAACAGCACTGAATGACCGTATGACTGTGAATATGTCTCCTCCAGCATCACAGTGTGCCTCATGTTTTCCGCCAGTCAAGGTCCACTGCTGGCGAGCTTTCGTTGTTATCGTTGTTGTTGTTGTTGTTGTTGTTGTTGTTGTTGTTGTTGAGGTTGAGGTTGAGGTTGAGGATTAGAAGCGAAGTTGAATAGCAGGTCTGTAACATGGTGTGGGCTCCGTTGTGTAGGGGAGGGGGTGGTGGAGCTAGGGGGAGGGGGTGGGGGGGTGGAGGGATTGGGGGGGCAGATGGGGTGGGGGTTGGGTCGGGGGGCTAAGGGGGACATTTAGCTTCAGTTCTCGGCTTCAGGAGGATGAACATGATGGACTGGCCTAAACGTCAGTAAACCTACAGACAGAGGAAAAAGGTGTGAGACAGACAGTGAAAGTAGTTCAAATTAAAACACTACCAAACTCAATTGTGGGTCTGCCGTACTGTGTATATTAGGCCAGTTAGTTCAGTTTTTCATTGATCTGTGAAATAATTACATAATTGGATTTTTTTAGTGCATTATTTAAACAACAACTACGGTAACAAAGAAAGAGACAGTAAGAGTGTGTTTGTTCAGAATGATTTTCATCACTTTTCATCAGCTAACATCAGGCCAGTTTTCACAACAACAACATGAACTTTTCCCATTTCTGTGTACTTTAGAAATTGAAATCATTATGATGATATTACATATTTATAAAGCAGGAGAACAGAAGGGTTGGGAGAAAATTGATATAAATGGTACCAACAGCTGAATCAATATCAATAAGCCTCATGCCACGACACCCCATCATTTCACATTGCAATCATGCCTCCTGCTTTTACTTGTGCTTTTCTATTGAGGCCAAGTATGGCAGAAGAATGATGGAGATATATTGGAAATCTGGCTGAGTATGTAAAGCCGCTGTTGCTGACCTTTGAAATGGCACAGCCCTGATGGCTCCCCTCAAGTCCTCTGGGTATATTAAATATTTCAACTGATGTAGAGGCAACATATCTGACTCTCATTGATCTGGGTCTGTCTCCATGTTCCTCAGCCAAAATCAAAAAGTTCAACTGCACAGAAAGTCCTCAAAAAGTGCTTGGAGCAGAGACAGTCTATATTATTAAATCATTACAGCTCTTCCACTTGCATGAATAAAGGTCTCTAAAATCCAATGGGCTCTCTAAAATTAACCAGTAAAATAAATAGCTATCCTTAAGATTGAAGACATAAGTCTCAGTGACATCTGCAATAAGCACAATTAGAGGACCTATACATACTGTATGTATTCAGTGGTGCTTGGAATATGCAAGGATTTGAATTATGCAAACTATGGCTGGAGGAAATGTCCCCATTTACGTGATATATGTGGCAGTGGCACAAATATCGGCCATATTTAGCCAACCACCTTTAAAAACATGATGAGTCACATTATGAGAGCATAAGAGCATAACAGAGTTCATTTATCAGTAGCTGGGTCGTGATGCTTTATAGCTGAGAGTCTAAGTGGTCCTTGTGTTATATACGAACCACTGTGCATCCAGCACATCAGTATAAGCTGTCCAACAAAATATACATTGGCACGGAGATGAATAATTTACGGAGAAATTTTGTAAAGTCGATGCGTTGGATTGCTCACATGAATCTTTTACCGAGCTACAGTGTGATTTTGGAGGGGGATCTCGACTGAATCCCTCAGATCTGAGACGCTGCCTCGCAAATAAATATTTATGACACACCCAATTTCCCTGTTCTCCCTGTCTCTGGTAATTGCCTGTGATTCATTCTGTTTTCTCAGTTACAACCAGAGAAATCAATACAAGCAATGAGTTTTACCCCAACCCATAATTCTCTGGTTAATATCCAGCTGCAGCGGCGGACCCCATTGTTCAGCCTCTGGTGCCATAACAGGCTGAAGGCTTCACTAACAAGGAACAGGTCCAATTCCCAGGCTGGCCGCACAGCACATGCTGTTTCTGAGTCAAGCGCCTGCACACTGTGGCACGCTGACATTGAAAAACATTTAATGTGAGTGGGAGAGGTGCTTTTTTTTCTTTCTTTCTTTTCCAGGTGTAACAGAGTGAGTGTCAAGTGCAATGTGACAGCCAAGGAGCTATCAAGATAAGTGTGAGGGCTCCTTAGATGGCAGTTGGCTCTTGGAAGTGGATCTGGGTTCATGTCAGATCCATTCTAGACCGTTCTTCTGCCTGGTTTGCGGTAACGATGCATTCACCTGTCTTTATACCCTACAAATAAATGCACTGCTTCAGAATGGGCCCACCGTGTCCAGGTTTGCGGACGTGACTGGGAGAGAGGCTAGTCCTTTAGCTTTCAGCCCCGTGCTTAGTTTGAGGAGGAAGAGAAACATCTTGCTCTACACTCTGTGCTGCGCCACATAAATCACACTTCAAAGATTTCCACCAAAAAGGGGGAGAGAAAATAAAATATGACTTGAAGTGTAACTCAAAACGATTTGAGTCACGGAATTGAAGCCGAGCACTTTGCAGGGAGAGTGTAGATTATAAATCTTGTACTCCTTTTCTCCCCCTCCCCTCCAAAACTACAACAACAACAACAACAACAACAATAAAAAAACACGAAACAAACAAACAACTCTTTTCCATTCGGCGCACTCACTCAGGGATCGGCGGGACGTACGCGGCGCTGACAAACAACAGCTGGTTATGTAGATTTATCTTGTTAAAGACAACCTTATCTCACCCTCCCTCTCTGCCGGCTCCGTCTGCCAGTTCGCAGCGCGCCGTTATGGGACGTGACTGCGGAGGCCGCGGACGGCTCGTCAGCTCCCCGAGCACGTCCCGAGTCCCGTCATCTTCTCCTTCCTCCCCACCCCCCCCCCACCCCAGCCCAGCCTCCTATCGCCACCACCACCACCACCACCACCACCCCCACATCCACACACACCCCATCTCCATCCCCATCCCCATCCTCACCGCACCACACCACCGCACACCCAGCCTCATCGTCTGCTGCGTTGCCGCGCCCCCTTATTCCCCTCTAATCCTGCTCTGCCCCACCACTGATCAGGTAAGCCGCCCCTGACACAGCTTAATCATTGCCACTGCCCAAAATTGGCCCCTGATAAACGATAAGATCTCTATGCTATTTCAGCGCCGTCTCTCTCTCTCCCCCCTCCTCTCTTTCTCTCTCTCTCTCTTTCCATCTCTCTCTCTCGCTCGCTCGCTCGCTTCCACGTTTACATCTCTGGTCTCTCTTCAGTCCCCCAGCGGGAATGGAGGGCAGGCTGCAGGCTCATCCGTCAGCATATGGGTGGGGGGGGGGGGGGGGGAGGGGATGGGGTGGGGGGGGGGGGTGGAGCGACAAGGAAATGTACAGGAGAGAGGAGGGGAAAAAATCATCGTCTCTTATCACTTATTAAGGCCGAAGCACACTCACCTCCCTGTAGTTTCCGGGGATTCTCTTAAGATGGCTCCTTAGGCAAAGGCTGCGGGAGAGAGATTCAAAAAATTTGTCAGCGTCACAGACATGAAAAACAAACATGTTGTTGTGTGGAGGCGTCTGGGGAGAACACAAATGCCCTGTAACTCTGTTTATCACCGTCCTGCAGCTCGGCTGAGGCTCCCGGCGCTAATGAGCTTTTAACATGTGGCAGTTCTGACACACGTCTCCTGTCCAAAGTTAATGAAAAGGATTATCAGCACTTCCTTTATTAACTCTCTTCTCTGGCTGTTCATTTGTGGCTTTGAGATGTCAATATCCTCGCTAGCAGCCGAAATTAACACCTTTCATTTGGAACAGATTACTGACACTGTGTCTTTGCCAGGCTTACGTACAAACGATTTTCATTTTTTTCACATATAAAAAAAAAAAAAACCCACAAGAAATCAGTGATGATACATCTGGTCTTGGATTCCTACCGACTCTGCGGGGCTCCCAAAAATATCAAATACTACTACTTTTCTGGTGTCAAAAGTGGTTTGCACCAGAATGGATTTGCTAAGACATGCATAATACATGACACATGATGGGCTTGGCTTAATATAGACAAATGTTGTGCTGTGCTCCTCAAATAGGCTTAGAGATGTAATGTCATGTACTCTGTGTGTGTGTGTGTGTGTGTGTGTGTGTGTGTGTGTGTGTGTGTGTGTGTGTGTGTCACGGTCTGTTTTTATGGGGGGAGGGGGTATGAGATAGTAGATGCATGATTGTGCGAGGGGTGTTTGTGAAAGGATTGGGTGTGTATGAGAGGGAGGGGTGTTTGTTTTGTGGAGGAGGAACACATTGTGTGTGTGTGTGTGTGTGTGTGTGTGTGTGTGTGTGTGTGTGTGTGTGTGTGTGTGTGTCGTGGAGGAAAGCATGCATTTGTGTGTGTATGTTTGTGTCTCTGTCTCTGTGTGTGTGTGGAGAGAGAGAGAACACACATCCTCATTGCCATTCCCAACAGTGTTGTGCCGTGCTGTGCTATGTTGTGCTGTGCTGTGTACTGTGCTGTGTTGTGCTGTGCTGCGCTGTGTTGTACTGTACTGTGCAGTGTTGTGTTGTACTCTGCTGTGCAGTGTTGAGCTGTGCTGTGCTGTTCTGTACTGTTCTGTGTTGTGCTGTGCTGTGTTGAGCTATGATGTGTTGTGCAGTGTTGAACTGTGCTGTGCTGTTCTGTGTTGAGCTGTGCTGTGTTTTGCTGTGTTGTGTTGTGCTCTGTTGAGTTGTACTGTGCAGTGCAGTGTTGTACTATGCTGTCCTGAGTTGAGCTATGCTGTGCTGTGCAGTGCTGGGCTGTGCTGGGATGAGTTGAGCTGTGCTGTACTGTGTTGAGCTGTGTTGTGCTGTGCTATACTGTGCTGTGCTGAGTTGTGCTGTGCTGAGTTGTGCTGTGCTGTGTTGAGCTGTGTTGTGCTGTGCTATACTGTGCTGTGCTGAGTTGTGCTGTGCTGAGTTGTGCCGTGCTGTGTTGAGCTGTGCTGTGCTGTGCTGTGCTGAGTTGAGCTGGTGCTCTGTGCTGTGCTGTGCTGGTGCTCTGTACTGTGCTGTGCTGTGCAGAGTTGAGCTGGTGCTCTGTGCTGTATTGTGTTGTGCTGTGCTGAGCTGGTGCTCTGTATTCTGAGTTGTGCTGTGCTGAGTAGTGCTGTGCTGTGCTGTGCTGTGTTGAGCTGTGTTGAGCTGTGCTGTGCTAAGTTGTGCTGTGCTGTGCTATACTGTGCTGTGCTGTGCTGAGTTGTGCTGTGCTGTGCTATACTGTGCTGTGCTGTGCTGAGTTGTGCTGTGCTGTGTTGAGCTGTGCTGTACTGTACTGTACTGTGCTGTGCTGTGCCATGCTGTGCTGAGTTGAGCCGGTGATCTGTGCTGTGCTGGTGCTCTGTGCTGTGCTGTGCAGAGTTGAGCCGGTGCTCTGTATTCTGCTGCCCTCGCCGCTGTCTGTCCGAGTGCTGCGCCTGCTATCTGAACAGCACTCCACAGCAGCCCGCTGATCTATGGCTCCTCTCCTCCAACATGTCATCTAAATGCTAAGTACTCGCGCTGCATCGTTAAATCAAAACAAAAAAAGGAAGACGACGACCGGAGGAAAGAAAGAAAAAGGGGAGACAGAGAGAGCAAGCGAGCGAGCGAGACAGAGAGAGAGAGGGAGGGAGTGAGAGAGAGAGAGAGAGAGAGAGGAAGAAAAGGAGAAACAGAGGGAGAGAAAGCCTATAAGCAAACAATGGAATCTGCCAAGCAGGCCTGAGGTTTCTGATTTGATTTTAGTCCACCAACCCCCCCACCCCCCACCCCCCTGGCTCCCTCCTCTCCTCGAATGCCTAGAACATTCTTCAGCACCAGCGTGTGAGTGGAATCCTGAGAGGCTTTCCCATTACATAAACAGAGGAATGGGAGAGCCGGAGAAAGAGAAAAGTAGATTTTGGTGCGTCAGACATTTGGCTTTTTATCCTCTTTTATTTCCTTCTTTTTTCTTCATCTCTCTCTCTCTCCTTCCCTCCCTCTCCCTCTCCTTCTCTCCCTCTTAAGAAAAATGCTTTGGCAAAAGGCAGCCTGGCTGTGACTACACTGGGGAGCCCTCCAACAATAGAGTCCTTTTTTCCGGCGTGCCTCTCCGGATATTGATTGGGTGACACTAAGTCGGGCCGAAAGTGCTGAAGCTGCAGTTGTGGGAAGCACTATTAACCGCTCCCGCTAATTAAAAGGCTAACAAGGTGAGGCTAGCCTCCCGAGAGCCGGCCCGCGATGCTGGAGATGGATTGGACGCTTCCATCTGTGCCCGAGCCGGCTGCCGCTGTGTCCGACCCGGCCGATCGCTAAAACCCTCCGACAGGCTTCCAGGGACGACGACAACAGGCCAAGCTGCGCCTATGCAATATTAATACTCGGGGCCAAAAGATTCCCACTGTAAAACATGGGGAGGCAGATAACAAGGGAAAGGCTAAGTACCATAACACCTGCGCTAAGGAGTGCTGGGCCTGGTAAGGCAGCGCCAAAGGTAATGGTAATGTTATGTGCTGACTCTAAATTAGCACATAATTAAGACCATACCTGTCTGGAGTTGTGCCTCATCGGGTTGTCCAGGCAACATGGATGCAGTCATAATAATAATAATAATAATAATGATGACATCATGAATTGGAAATATGGGTAATTAAGATATATGTCCCTACACAGAATATAAAGAGCTCTGCATCTAAACATATACTGTAAGCACCTCACAATGCACCATATCCTGACCGACAGGATGCAACAGAGTGATATGAAGAAAGCTCTAGAATCTTCTCTGCCGTAAAGGACAGGATTATTGACTGCCCTTCAGTAGAGTTCACATACAGTACAGGACGTACTCCCGATGACGCCACCTGAGCTCTATCGCCAGGGTGACCGCACGTACATCTGAAAAGCATCAAAACACGCGTCACTCACTCACTCAACCCCAGCGTGTGTGCTGGGCATGTATGGGCCCGGGTATAGCGTGCCACACAGCACGTACATACGGGCACTCTCCCAAATGAACTCCTTCAGCCGCTTTATCATCTGGAGATTGATTTGCGGCGTGCCAAGGGCTGCCCGCGCTGCCAGCCTTACCATGTCAGGAGTCAGAGTCATAAAGGCGGCCAAACAAGGCCGAGCACATTTTGATAGAGTACAGACTCTCTGTTACAGTCCCCGAGTGATGGACACAGTAGCAGAGAGAGAGAGAGAGAGAGAGAGAGAGAGAGAGAGAGAGAGAGAGAGAGAGAGAGAGAGGGGGGGAGGGGGGAGAGAGGGAGGGTGAGAGGGGGATTGAGGGGTGGAGAGAGAGGCAGAGGGAGAAAACACAAGAGAATGAAACAGTGTAAGAATGACAGACAATGTGGAGGAGAGGGAAATAGGGAGATGGAGAGATGGAGAGGACACAAGAGGGGAGAGAGGCCGATAAACAAATGCCGTGTGAGTTAGAGAAAAAACAAACAGATAGAATGAAGTAGGAGATAGATAGAAGAAACGAGGGAGAGAGAGAAAGACAAAAAGGATGAGAGAGAGACGGATATCCATTGTACTGGAGTAACACTGACCATCTTGTCTGGCACAGAACCTATAGACACCCTGGGTCAGCCCCATCTGCTCATTTAACATATCAATATTTAACTCTGAGATAAACAGCACTACAAACGCAGATGAGAAAAAAGGCAAAAAGAACATACGTGTCCATAAAATATTTACTGCATTTGTGTGTGCATGAGAGACGGACAGAGAGAGAGAGAGAGAGAGAGAACATTCTGCTTTAGAAGTAGCAAGCGCTCCCTCTCCGTATGAAAGCTTGACATGCGGCGAGCGTTTCACACTGTATTCCCAGCGCTCCGCTTAAATCCCAGCATGAGGTATGAGGACGGCCTTACTGGAGAATAATATGATACATCCTCTGATCCTGCTCTGAAACAATCGCTCCAGACAACTAAAGAGAGCAGAGGAGAGAGAGAGAGAGAGGAAAAAAAAAAAACTTTCCACCGAGAATACACCCCCCCCCCCCCCCCCCGCATACACAACAACCCCCACCTCCCCCAATCCCCCCCCCATCCCTATTCCTATCCCTGCCCACCCTCCCAATACGACGAGAATGAAAATGGCAGTTCAAAGAAAGGCGACGGAAGGCCTTCAGAATGCGACGCAGGCTAAATGCAGTCTAAAGTGACAGGGGAGGGAGCAGTGCTTCCGCGCGCCGCTTCTGACAGATCAGACGCAGGGGGGGCTAAAAGTCAGAGGCGCACACAGAACAGTGGGGGGAGAAGGAGAGAAAAAAAAGGAAAAGAAAGAAAATGGAAAGAACGGGGGGAAAGAGAGCAAGTGGCGGGCGGCGGAGAGCAGGGAGATGAACTCGGGCCCCATCTTGCCTCACGGCGACGCCTGTGGCCTCCGAGGACTAGGCAGACAAACAGCATGATGAAAAGCTCATGATTTTTTATTTTGTCCAAAAAAGAAACCCCTCTCCTCTCCTCTCCTCACCCCACCACCCACCCACCACCACCCTGCTATGCATATCAAGGGCACTACTGCCATCAGTCAAGGGAGAAGAACAAACCTTACAGTTTAATTGTGGAGAAAGGACAACATCCATCTTTCCGCCCTCTCATCCATCTCTATGAAGGCCCAGCCCATTAGAGCATGCACATTACTCAAACATGTTGCAAAGCTCCAATCCATAACCTATCACATGCATGGCGACACACTTACAATGACCAAAGACACCCCATTCACAATGCTCTGAATGTAGATGGAGATGGGGTTTAGGGGGGGGAGGTGGAAATGTTTCAGCCTACACACAGAGAAGGAGACAAATAGCCTCCCCCTAATATACTTAACCTCTGAATCCCTCAATCTCTATAGAAATGTAACACACACACACACACACACGCACGCACGCACGCACGCACGCACGCACGCACACATGCATGCACACACACACACACACACACACATGAATGCAGATGCACAATCACACAGACACACACACACACACACATACCGGTGTGCACACACGCACACAGAGTCACACACACATTCACACACTTCTTGTCATGGAATATTACTACTAGAAACCATTTTTCACAGTCTGATCCCAATGTTACAAGCCACTCCAAGCATGGGTTTAGTCATATGTGGCAAAGTCATGGGTCACCTAGCATCCTCTGTTAACACGGAGCATGGTCAACAGACCATGGGAGTGCAGCGGACCAACTGTAAGCATTAAGGCATCATGCAGAAGACCTTACAAAACAAGCTACAAGCTGAACAAAGCTATTTCAGCTTCACAGTGTTTTGGAACTGTGTGTGCAGCACACAGTCAATTATGGCAGGAAATGGCATACATGTAAGCTGAACAGAGGTGCTTTAGTGAACATTTGATTTATTTAACAATGTATTCAACAACAGGTATTGACACTAGCTTCCAAATCTTGATTCAATGTTTACCATGCTGCCATGATGTTCCTGGCCCAGTTAAGAGATAGGAAGTGAAGCTCGTCAATATCCTACAGCTCAGTCTGTCATATATCAGGGTACAGTTGTCTGCCTTCGAATCATATGCTAATTAGGGCTCCATGAACCACATCATCTGTAACATGTGGCGCTAACAAATCATAAAGACATGTAAAGACATGTAAATGAGACATCGCTTTTTTATGAGTGTCTATTATGGCCTTGTAAGAATGCATGCCAGAGGCCACAGAACCCACTGTTCTGCCAGTGTTTTTTTTTTGCAGAAATCTGAAATCCTATTTAATTAACCTACATGTTGAGAAGTGGGGGGAAAAGATGGAGCTCCTGACAAGAAAAATGCATAAAAATGAGTCTGAGTCTAAGAGGTGCCCAGAACAATCATTATGTTATGTAACATAATATATCATAATATAAAATTGTATAATCATATAGCACATTTACATACCATAACATGTTTTGTATTCCACATATGAACTATTCATTGCGGGGTTGTTATCCTTTTTGTTGCTCTGAGAATCTCCAATAGCTATACTGTACCATCTCTCAACAGTGCTTTGGAACTAATGGGGCACTGTCATGTTAGACTCATGCCAAGACCATCATCCATGACCAAATAAATCAGCTAAGCTCAACGTTATTTGTTTGGTTATAAAAAATAGGGTAACTGGAATCTGTATTTCAGTGCTGAATTGTTATCTGGTGCTTTCTAGGAACATGGGGTTTAGCCTACACAGCAAACCCTCAGGGAGGCTTTCCCCCCTAGTCCTTTCAAACAGCTAAACTGATGATGACATTAGCTTAGTGCCATTAGTACCATTTAACTACAATTTTCTGGTTGACAGGCAGATATCATGCGAGGAGCACTAACGAGGACAAGTGAAATAAGGGCCTCGTTTAACCTCATTACCTCCTGCACCTGTGTCCTTCAATTTGCTACCACCATTTTACCTGGGCACTGCCGTCAGCCTGGGATGCTTCACACTGGCATCATGTGCCAGAAGCAGTCAGGGCAAACAGACGAGGTACCACGCCAGGCTGCTCCCCCCTGCAATCATGTGTGCATGCCTTATGCAAAGCTCCGAGACCAATTCCAGAACAGCAATTTTTTGTTGTATTTTGTCAGGTTGTTAACATGATGGGTCTATTTGTTTCACTGAGTCATACACAGAACCATTCCATGACACAGTGGGCCATGATTTCAGTGA